>NW_022196737.1:25000-162500 GCF_008641045.1 Pistacia vera | reverse complement strand
TCAAAAGGGACGGACGCTCCCTGAAATAAGAAAAATAAATCAATCAGATTGAAGAAAAATAAAAAAGCAACGGCATATTCAAAAGCTTCTGAAGCCTTCAATTCTACCCTCAGCGGCTTGAAGGCTCAATCTCAATTGGCATAATCCCCATTGTTCCAGCTCTCGACTGCCACCGAAACATCCTAGGAAATGCTGTTGCACATTCACATTGTTTTGTTCCTCCCCAGCTTTAGCGAAGACAGGATGGCCTTCGTACATCCAAGCTACATTGTAAAAAAACAGTCCATGTCATGATTCAAACACACATAGTATAAAAAATATAACATAGAGCTATTAATATTACCGCCTTGGCCATGGGGAAGCCAAAACAAATGATAATGTGCTTGTTTGGGGTTTTAGCCTTCCCGCCCCAATTCGGCATGCTAACGCCATGTCTGGTTTTTTCAGCTCTTGATGGTTCGATCAAACTTCAATTGATATCCGTCCACACGGATAAGAATAAAGAACTCCAAGTCGCTACACACAGCAACAAATCTTTCTTCAATGACTTTTGTGAGTCCACCAGCCAATAAGATAGAATGTAAAAACCAATTTCAAGCACACTTTTATCTTCGGCATCACTAAACTGAAATGTAGATAGCCTTCTTCCTCTAAAAACTTTTCCTGTAATGATTTGCCCTTCAAAACTTTTTTACAAACGTGTATTGCTCCAGCACTATTCCTTACTGAGCTGCCTCCGCCTTAGTTGCACTTTAGCATCTAAGCCCGTCACCAACGATAGCCAGATACAAACCGTAGTGGCTTTAACTCCACACGAACCACATTTCATGTTTTTTCTTGCAATGTTAATGAGTGCATAACACCATGTAATGCACTCCCTGCCCCCCCCAAAATGACTTTTCACTTTTTTCCAATTCTAAAAACTGACCGACAAACGGGTTCACCAAATCTCTTTAACAATGCTCATTCTAGCTAAAATGGCCCTTATTTGTCAAAACTCCAGCTCGACCTCACCGTAACCCTTGCAGGGAAGAGGTAGGGTTACCTTTCACTATAGGCTCCAACTCGTATCTCTATATAGCTTACGGTCCGCACAATCATGCACCAAATCGATTATAAATAAAATGTCATCAACAAAAAGAAACCAAAACCACTGTAGTCGCTTCAGCGATCAGGACGCTAAGAGATTCTGTACTGTCTCATGCAAGATCGCGTAAGCGATTGTTAATCGATTAAGCGACCAAAAGGTAATGAGAATTCTTAATCTGTGATTCTGCCCAGACCTAAGATCGCTTAAGCCACCAGAGTACCCTCATGAGCTCTTAAGCGATTCATTGCTGCGATCACGAGTACAACAGAATAATTCGCTTAAGCGATACAAATGACTCGCTTAAGCGAAAAATTACAAGCAACATCCCAACCTACGTACCCCTATCTTCGCGGCCTTCTCCTCGCGCCTGGATCCTCGGCGAATCCTCCTGCCCGAATTATCGCGGAATCCACCTGCTGGCCGGTATTCTCTCCGGAATCCTCTTATGGCCTGAATTCTCGCCTGACTCCCGTCTTCAGACCTGTGGTCTTCCCTCTGTTCTTGTGCGACGGCGTCGCCTCTAGGGGGACCACCGTTCAATGGCAGATGATCGACCGGACCAGCCATTTGAACTGCTTGCGCCACCGGGAATCTAGGATTCGAAGTGGCGTGGGTTGTCGTCGTCATTGTGAGTGCAGCCCTGGTTTGGATGAATTTGGTGTTGAAAATTGTAGTGGATTGGAATATGGGCTGTATCGCGGAATCGCGCAGATTTTCCCTTTTTAGTTGAAGAAATCGATCTTAGGGTTCAACAAGCGATCGAAAATCGCGACTATATCGCCGAAAATCACGACGTCTTCTGGTTTAGGGTTCAAAGAAATGATTTAGGGTGCAAATCAAGTGGTGTGGATCGGAGAAAACATCGGTCTCCCTTTCCGTTCAAGAACATCGCGTTTCAAACTGATGAGGGGTATTTCGATGAACGCGACGTGAATAGAGTGGGGGGATTGTTTTGCGGAAATTTCCAAATTGAAAAACTTTCATTATTTCTGATTCGGCCAACATATGTTTTAATCTTTTCATTTTAAACCCCTTGTAAACCGGTGTTTTTTTAATTAATCCTAACTATGCCAGTCATTCTTCTCTAATTATAAAATATGTGATGAACAGTTTCAAGGCCATTTTCTTAAAGCATAACTTGGGGGGGACGAGATGCGAATTTTCTCCAATTTGTGATCTTCTCATTCCCTCTATATATCCAAATACAAATTTATTTCTTATTCTCAAATATTAGTCCTATATTATTCAATTTTTTTTAAACCCAAGCATTTGTTATTTAACTAAAACATACCCCCACCACCCCACCCCCCCCCCCCCAAATTGTTTTTTTTTTTTTAGAAAATTGACAAAAACACCCCGTAACAGCTGGAGAGTAGGAAAAAGTGAACCACTAAGTATTCACAACCTCGCAATTACAGTCAATGGCCTCCACTATTGCTTATCTTGCTGTTGAACTTCAATCATAGGACCTATAATTCCAAAAATGGTGTGACTGGTCGGTGTTTCAAATTGTAGAGATATTATCCCACACCTTCAGACTCACTGCACTTTTATATTCCAGAGAGCATTGTTAGAAAGTTGAGGCCTTTGAGGCATTTCATTTTTAATTTAGAAATGGAGTTGGGACTGAAAGTATTTTGGTGAAGGGAGAATAGTACAACTCTGTACAGGAAGGTGATGACTCGTATAACTCTTGGTTGTTCAATTGCTAGAATTTCTTCTTATGGTGGGCTTATAAGGCAATAAACTGGATAGGGGGTGAGTTTATCAAAAAGGGTTAGGGCATCTCAAATAATTTTATGAGTCAGAAAATTCCGTGTAGAAGATAAAAGTATAGGATAAGGATGAGAGCAGTTTCAAACATGGAACAGACAGGAGGAGTATTCAATTTGTGTCTTAAGTTAGTGAAGAAAGTTCAAAATTCGGTTTTGACATGTTCTGAACCTTTAAAATGGCAAAAGATATTCATAATTCATCAAGTATTAACAAAAAAAAAAAAGACATGGAATCAGAAAATCTTATATGTAAGAAGGCATCCATTACTGATTGACCCAAATGAACTATATTCCTTACTCAACACTGTCATTGTTCTCAGATGCCTCACATAGCCAACAACGGCCCCAGGAATAGTACTTTTAGGCATACTTAAATCCCATCTATTCCACTTTATTACTTGTCTATAAGCCATTCAGCATACAAATTTACCAAATCATACACTTCTAATCAATTCACTTAAAACTGTTCCTGTACTAGCAGAGGGTTTTCCTAACAATTTTGATATCATTACTCTTTAGATTAAGTTGCCTGAAGCAGAAAATAGAAGATAGTTACACAAACTTTGAAACAAATATTAGAATATACACATCATGAACAACATAACTGTGAACTTTTATCCAAAAAAAAAAAAAAAAAAGAAGTTGAAGTTTCAAACAGAATTCTAACAAAGAATTGTAATATATATTAGTCCTAGGTCATTTATAAATAAGATAATTTTAAGGCAATGTGGAGGTCTATAAATTCCTAAAATGGCTTTTACATTTAAATCATGGCTTCAATATAAACTTCCGTGTGGGCATCCACCATGTAAACCTCCAAGTAAAGCTTTAAAGTTATATTTTCAATGAAGTTATAACTGCTCACAGAACCTAATCCACAATATTCATAGTTAGTAATACTTGTGTTTATGTTGTTTGAGTGCACTTTCCCCAAATTATAGAAAAACCATCCTTACAAAATATCTTCAATTTTAACAGATCCTCACAAGAAACATATCTCTAGATTTAAAAAATCCAGAATCAATAGGTTTAATTTCATTCACCTGCCTTGAAATTTCACTCTAGCACAGAAGGAAAACCACTGAAAAATCTAACGGAGACTTTAGACATAAAAAAGTAAACCAATAGAAACCTCTGCATGGTCAATGATATTATCCCAATTCGATTAATCAAATTACCCTAACGCAACACTTCCTACGAAATTAACATACTTCAATCAACAATAAGTAATTAAAACAAACAAATTTAACACATAAAAATAAGAAATTTAGTGAGGTCCAACTTTGGTTATCAACCAAACTGAATTTCAATTTCACAACTGACCTCAGGGCTAGGCTGCGATTGTTTCAGCGTCAAGTCAACCTTCCCTTTCTCTAACGTAACCGCACCGAACGCACCGTACTGTCCTCCCTTCATAACCGGACCGAATTCAACACTCGAACTTGACACCAAAGCACTCGGTGCAGTATAACACCTCTCCAAGCCAGCCACAGAACTCTCTCCGCCATCAATAACCGACGCCGAACACGTCACATTTAAATTCCTCCTCCGAAGCTTGACGGACGTCGGCTGGCTCCCCGGTTGACTTGGACCAAGCCGAGGAATCGGCAGACTCCGCGTCGTAAACGACGCTAAGGTTTTGGCGGTGATAGGGAACATTATGTGAGACATGATTCGGTGTTTGGATACCGAGAAAATTTACGATTATCGCGAGCTAATTTTCCCGCAAAACTATGTAGAGAAGGAAAATATTTAACCTTTTTTTTTTCCTTTTTGGGATTCTATCTCTAGAAAGGGAGAAAATTATGAGAGAGGAAGAAAAGAGAAAGAGAACGAAGGGTTTTGATACAGAGTTAGACGAGTGAACGACAACAACCCGATCGGAGACAGTGTGGTCTTGTAATTGTCGTTGCCTTGGCTAGCTAACTAAATTGCACTTAATAAATTATATATTCCGATATTTTCCTATATTTACTAATTAAATTGATTAAATATCAAAGGAGTTATAATTGCACTTTTAATGTTGTATAATAATTAACTCAGATAAGGAAATACACTAACAAATAAAAGAGAGAATTGAGGGAATTAATAGGTATGCTATTAAACTTCTCAAACTTTTTGCCCATTATACGAATGAAGGGGAGGGGGTATTTAATAATCCCTGTTAGTAAATTCGCGTTTTATACGCGAATTATACGCCCAACCATATAATTCGCGTATAAAACGCGAAATCCCGTATTCTATAAGCACAGCCGAATTATACGCGAATTATATGCCTTAGCCGTATAATTCGCGTATAATTCCCGTATAATTTAGTCGTATTTTTAAAAATAAAATTTTATTATTTACTAAGTCAAAACGACATTGTTTTAGGTGAAATTTGATCAAAACGACGTCGTTTTATGCTCAGTCTTTTAAGCGCGATATCAGTCTCTTTTTGGCGCCTTTTCTGCGCCCGCTTCTTTCTCTTTCTTTCTTTTGGCCTCCTTTCTTTCTTTTGGCGCCCTCGTCTTTCTTCTTCTCTTTTTTTGTTCCCTCTTTCTCTTTTCTTCTCTTTTTTGGCGTCTCTACCTCTCTTCCTCTTCAACTATTCTTCAACAAACACAACTTTTTGTCTTATCTTCTTCTTCTTCAACTTAAAAAACAAATAAAATTATTTGTTTTATTTAATAATTGATCACTTCTATAATATTTATAATAATAAACTAAAATATTATAATTAAAAAAATATAAATCATACATCTATAAAGAAAAATAGAGAATAATTAATTCAATGATCATAAAAAATACTAAAATCAGGATTAATATTACCGTATTTTTCAAAACGTATTATTGACAATATACCGTATTAAATCCGTATATACCCGTATCATATTTTTCCCGTATCCGAATTTTAAGGCCGAATTTTTATAAACGTATTTTTCACCGTTTGCCGTATCATTCCCGTAAAATTCCCGTACCGTTTTTTTACCGTACCCATATTTACTAACTATGGTATTTATAGAAAAACCCCCCACCTCCTTTTGACTGCCCCCACCGCCTCATGTTAAGGTGGTGGATGGACAGATTTTACAATACTCCCCCTTGACATTCACCGCCTACAGATAATTGTATTTAACTTTATTCAAGAAAAACCTTACAAGAAAAAACTTAAGTAAAGAAATACAACTATAACATGAATTGGACGTACTTCATACTGCCTCATTAAAAACCTTATTAAGAAAACCCAGTGGGACAAAACTTGATCAAGGAAAAAAGAGTACAATGCAAGTATGTCAAGTACAATAAACAATATAATATACTTGTCTAAAAACTCCCCTTAATCGTTGCTCTTCTTGATCAATGCTCTCCATCATAATGGTATAATTAATTTTGTAACTTATTGAGCCGTTGCATACGATGTTATACACTAACTTTTCAAATGTTGATGTCGGTAAAGCCTTAGTGAATAAATCTACAAGATTATCATTGGAGCGTATTTATTTGACATCCATCTCATGATTTTGTTGGAGTTCGTGAGTGTAAAAAAATTTCAGTGAAATATGCTTGCTTCCATCTCCTTTGATATATCCTTCCCTGACTTGAGCAATACATGTTGCATTGTCTTGATTTAGAATTGTGGGAGCATCTGAGGTACGTGGCAATTTGCATGTACTTTCAATATGATGGATAATAGATCTTAGTCATAACATTCTTGGCTAGCTTCATGAAGCGTAAGAATCTTGGAGTGGTTGGAGGAAGTAGTAACCAATGTCTGTTTTGTGGAGCGTCATGATATTGCAGTACCATTATGAGTGAAAACATATCCCGTCTGTGAGAGGGCTTTGTGAAGATCAGAAAGGTACCCAGCATCTGTATAGTCAACTAATTTAGGATCATTAATAGATTTCTTTGGATAAAATAATCCCAAATCTTTTGTTCCACTGAGGTAACAAAAGGCATGTTTGATCCCATTCCAATGTCGACGAGTTGGTGCAGAGCTAAATCTTGCAATAAATTCACTACAAATGCTATGTCTGGTCTTATACATTGTGCCAAATATAATAGTACACCTATTGCATTTAGATTCGACACTTCAAGACCAAGTATCTTTTCGTCGTCTTCTTTAGGACGAAATAGATCTTTTTTAGGATCAAAAGACCGAACTACCATTGGGTACTCAAGGGGTGAGATTTATCCATATAAAATCGCTTAAGGATCTTTTCAGTATAATTTGATTGATGGAGCAAAACTCCATTTGAACAATGCTCGATCTGCAAGCCAAGACAATAATGTGTTTTCCCTAGATCCTTCATTTCAAATTCTTTTTTTAAGTACTCGGCAGCTTTTGTGAGCTCTTTAGGAGTCCTTATTAAGTTCATGTCATCAACATATACTACCACAATTGCAAATCCTGATTCTGGCCTTTTTATAAAGACACACAGGCATACAGAATCATTGATGTATCCTTCCTTTATCAGATATTCACTGAGACGATTATACCACATTTGTCCAGATTGTTTTAACCGATATAACGATCTTTGCAATTTAATTGAATACTGTTCCTTTTATGTGCTTCTGGCACTTTGAATCCTTCAAGGATTTTCATGTAGATATCAGTATTCAGTGTACCATACAAATACACAGTGACACCGTCCATGAGATACATATCAAGTCTTTGTGAGACTAATAAACTAATCAAGTATCAAAATGTGATAGCATCTATCACTGATGAATATGTCTCATCAAAGTCAATTCCAGGTCTCTATAGGAAACCTTGAGCCACTAGTCTAGCCTTATACCTAGCAATCTCATTTTTCCTATTCGTTTCCTTGTGAATACCCACTTGTATCCTATAGGTTTCACGTTTTCAGGCGTTTGGACTACAGGTCCAAATACATTATGTTTTGATTGCCTCTTCCTATTTTAGCCAATCATGTCTTTGTCGATATTCATCAAAAGAACGTGGCTCAAACTCATTATTCATAATTTCAGTAGCTACTACATATGAGAATATGTTATCAACAATAGTTGTCTCATGATTCCACATTTCTCTAGAGAAAGCATAGTTTATAGAAATTTCTTCATTTTTATGTTCTTGTATTCCTTCAGGGATTTCTACCTCTTCAAGGGCTTGTGTCCTTTCAGGGACTATTAACTCTTCTGGAGTTAGTTTAGAAGATGTGGAATTTTCAATTATTCCAATATTGTCAATATTTGCACCTATTTAATTATGTGTCTTTTGTTTCCTAGGAATAGTATCCTTGGCTCTAACAGGCCTACCATACTTCTGGCGTGTAATAGATGAATCGATCGCTACCCGTATGGATTTTTCATTGGTAACATCAATCCTTGCTGGTGTATTGACAGCAAGAATGTACAATCTCGTTATTTTTGCTGCATATGTAAATGCATCAAGCATTTGGTTGGCAATATTTTGCAAATTTGTTATTCTTTGCACTTCAATTTCAGATTGAGATGTGTGAGCATCTAAATGAGAGATAGAATTCACTTTCCAAAAAAGTTCAGGCCTTACTTTAGGAGGCTTTACCTTTTTCCCTAAAGATCCCATATTGTTTCATCAAAATGGCAATCCGCAAAACATGCGGTAAACTGATTGCCCGTCAGGGGCTCAAGATACTCGATGATAGATGGTGAGTCATAGCCAACATATATTCCCAAACGACATTGGGGTCCCATTTTGGTGTCTTAAGGGGGTTCAATTGGAACTTGCACAACACAACCAAAAGTTCTTAAATGAGATATATTAGGCTGATATCCAAATACAAGCTGTATTGGAGAGTATTGATGATATGCAGTGGGTTTTAGGCGAATTAACGTCGTTGCATGTAAAACAACATGAGCCCAAGCAAAAGTCGGTAGTTTTGTACGTAATAGCAAAGTTCTTGCAATTAATTGGATACACTTTATAAATGACTCCGCCATACCATTCTGGTTATGTACATGTGGTACTGGATGCTCAACATCAATGCCCATTACTGTATAATAATCATCAAATGTCTTTGAGGTAAACTCACCAGCATTGTCTAGAAGGATTGCTTTAATTGGGTAATTTGGAAAATGTGCCCGTAACTGATAATTTGTACCAGCAATCTAGTAAAGGCAACATTACGGGTAGATAGTAGACAAACATGTCACCATCATGCCGATGCGTCAATCAGTACCATAAAGTAGCGAAAAGGTCCACTTGGTGGATGAATAGGTCCACATATGTGCCTTTGAATTCTTTGTAAAAATAATGGGAATTCTAGGCCAACTCTAGTGATGGATGACTTAAGTGCTAATTTCCTTTGTGAGCGAGCAATACAAGCATTCTCATTGGGTGATAGAATCTTCTAGGGATGAGCACGGGTAGTGGGTAGAATTGGAACCTGGGGGTAGAACTGGAACCGGAACCTACCCGGAACCGGCATTGTGCGGGTAGGTTCCAGTTCCATTTTATTAGAACTGACACTGTGCGGTTTTGGTTCCAGTTCTTGTGTGTGGAGGAACCGGAACCTGGAAAAAAAATCGATTTTTGGAACCTGTTTTGGAAGCTGTTTTAGAACCTGTTTGGAAGCTGTTTTGGAACCTGGACTGCCATGAAAATATGAAATATTTGTGAAATGTGAATAATGGGGGGTTTCTATTATTTTACATATAAAAAAATTTAAAATAGAAAAAGTTAAATTTTCAGAATAACCTAATTAAATAAATATACTAATACAATTATACTTATTACATATAAATTACACCATATTAAAAACTTTAATATATTATAATATATTAATATTAAAGTTTTGATTAATTAAGTGAATAATTGGAATTATGATCCAATTAAAAGTGTTTTAAAGTTATTAAAAGTGTTTTAAAGTTATTAAAAGAATTATTTTTGAATAAAATAGTATATTTGATTGAATAATAATATAGTTAGTTATTTACTTCAATTATCAAGTTCTAAGTATATCTATAGTAAATTAGCAATTAATTAATTATATATAATAAATTGATAAACATTAATAAATTTAATTACTAATTAAATATCATACTTAATCAATTATAACATTACATTATAGTTAAATAATTACTTAATTAATTATAATTTTAGAATATTACTTAATTGATTTATAATAGAATTACATTAATTGATTACTACTTAATTAATTGACTTATAAGTTATAACATTTAGTATATTACTTAAATAAATAATTAGAAATTTAATTAATTATAACATTACATTATATATTTATAGTATAATTACTTAATCAATTATAACATTTCATTATAAACATTAGTACAAACTTAATTGAATGATTAAAAATTTAATTAATTATAATATTATATTAAAAATTTATAGTATGATTACTTAATTCATTATAACATTACATTATAGTATGATTATATAATTAATTATAACATTACTGCATTAGTGCATTATATAATAAAATGGTTACTTAATTGATTATGACATTATATTATAAATATTAGTAATTACTAATTTGCTACATAAACATGATTACATTAGCACAATACTCAATTAAATGATTAGAAATTTAATTAATTACAACATTACATTATAAATTTATACTATGATTACGTAATTAATTGTAACATTACATTATAATTAAATGATTACTTAATTAATTATAACATTATATTATAAACAAATTAATTATAATATTATATTAAAGATTTATAGTATGATTAATTAATTCATTGTAACATTTCATTATGGTATGATTACATAATTAATTATAACATTACATAATTAGATGATTATTTAATTGATTATGACATTATATTATAAACATTAATTATAACATTATATTATAAACATTAATTATAACATTACATTATAAACAAATTATTAGAAATTTAATTAATTAAACATTACATTATGGTTAAATAATTACTTAATTAAATTATAACATTATTACATTACATTATATTATGATCACTTAATTAATTATAGTATTACATAGTTAAATAATTACTTAATTAGTTATAAATTTATAACATTACATTATAAACGTTAGTAATTTACTACATTATTACACTACTTAATTAAATGATTAAAAATTTAATTAATTATAATATTACATTAAAGATCTATAGTCTGATTACTTAATTCACTATAATATATTAACATTACATTATAATATGATCACATAATTAATTATAACATTACATAATTAAATGATTACTTAATTGATTATGACATTATATTATAAACATTAGTAATTTACTAATTTACACAATACTTAATTAAATTATTAGAATTTTATTAATTATAACATTACATTATAAATTTATAATATGATTACTTAATTAATTATAGCATTTTATTATAAACAATATTACAATATTTAATTAAATGATTAAAAATTTAATTAATTATAATATTATAATATAAACATTAAAAATAAGTAATTAATTAAATTATTAGAAATTTAATTGATTCTAACATTACATTATTGTTAAATAACTACTTAAATAATTATAACATTACATTATAGTATGATTACTTAATTAATTATAACATTACATTATAATTTAAAAATTACTTAATTAATTATAACATTACTATATTACATTATAAACATTACTAATTGATAATAATAAATTTACTACATTATAATTAGTATATTATAAATACCAAATTATAACATTAAATTAATAAATTTATAAATATTAATAATTTATTAATTTATCAAATAGACAAATGGACCCCTGGAATGTTAGTATAAATAATGGGGTACCTTTGTAATTTTACATTTACAAACAAAGCAAAATACCCAATTCGATTAGGGTATCTCAAATTGACAAATTCCCAATATCTCTTTATTCTCTTCTTCTCCATTCTCTTTGCCGTCTTCTTCTCCTGTGTTGTCTACTTCTCTGGTTCTTCTCCATTCTCTCTATCGTCTTCTTCTCCTGTGTTTTCTATTTTTCTGGAACTTCAAGTGTTGATTCTTCACGGCATATTACTTAGATTAAAGGTGTGTGATATGAAACTAAGCACAATGCTATGTATGTTTGATTGCTCTGTATGATTGAATGCTATGTATGATTGATTGCTATGTATGATTGAATGCTGTGNAATTGACAAAAACACCCCAGTAACACACATTTGCCAAATTCCAGCCACCACCATTGGAAGCTAGCCAGAATCTGGTATAATGGTGCATCATCGGTTGGATTTGGCCGATAGTATGCCTATCTAGCCTTTTTCGGCCAGATCCATCGAAAATGCCACATCTTTGGCCGTAGTCAGTCGTCAATGACGGCCATATCTTTGGTCATCGTTGACGACCAAATGCGGGTAGATCTAGCTATAAATCTAGCCTTTTTCGGCTAGATCCACCGTGGATCTGGCCAGAAAAGGCCATATTGGCACACGACTGGCCAAATCCAGCCGATCGTGTGCTGATACGACAACTCTGGCCATCCTCCAGTGGTGGTGGCCGGCTGTCCGTATTTAATGGGTAGGTGGGAGTGTTTTTGTTAATTTTCAATGTTTTATTATAGGGGTGTTTAGTAAATAAACAAACCTAGAGGGGTATTTTGTTAGTTTTCAAATCCTACATCGTAATAACCACCCAATTTTACTTTTTTCAAAATATTATTCTAAAAAGTATCAAAATAATGCACCCAAGTGTTGGCTGGTTGTTTTTTTGATGCTTTTTGTGGTAGTGTTATTTTTCTGCTAGGTGGAGTTTTTGGGTTTGTGTATTGGCTTTTGTACTCCGTGTGTGGGCTGCTTTGCAAAGGATTGTACATCCTTGCTTCTCTTGTTCTCTTTAGCTATCTCGTTCCTAGTTTTTTCTCCCAAGGTCAGGGTGCTAGGGAGCTTTCTCCCTCTTTAGGTGTAAATTCTTTATTTTTTATATAATTACCATTTATCAAAAAAAAAAAAAAATGGTACATTAGTGACAAAAATTTAGTATTTAGTAATTGATTTTAATTTATTTATTGACCATATAATTAATTTAAAATGAAGTTTTTATTTTTAATGAATATGGACAAATTATATTAGCTTCATAGTTTAATTAGTTTTAGTTAATTAATAATCTATGCATAATTAATTATACANTGTATGTTTGATTGCTCTGTATGATTGAATGCTATGTATGATTGATTGCTATGTATGATTGAATGCTATGTATGATTGATTGCTATAAATTGCAGTAGAGCAGTAGTTGCAAGCTGTTGTTGCAAATTGTAGCAATTGCAAGCTGCTGTTGCAATTTGTGGCAGTTGCAAGCTGCTGTTGCAAATTGCAGCAGAGCAGCAGTTGCAAGCTGCTGTGACAAATTGCAGCAGCGTAGTAGTTGCAAGCTACTGTTGCAAATTGTAGCAATTGCAAGCTGCTGCAATTTGTTTGGTCCTTTTTCTTCTTTTTTGTTTGGTTCATGAGAAAACGTACACTTTTTCCTGGGAATTTTTAGTTTTTACTCTACCATTTTGTACTGTTAGTAAAACCCAAAGACTCAATTAATGGTAAATTACTATTTCTAGAGTTGTAATTTTTTTTTTTAATTTTCTTTTTCTTGTAATTTCTAAAGCTGTAATTAATGGTGCAGTTAGTGAAACCCATAAAGGAAATTACTCTCTCTATAGCTGCAATTTAAAAAAAAAAAAAAAAAAAAAAAGAAGAAGAAGAAGATTTTTTTCTTGTTTGTTTTATGAGTGACTTACACTTTTGCCGGGAAGTGTTAGTTTCTGTTGTACCCTTTGATGCAGTTAGTGAAACCGAGAAATGAAATTACTTGTTAATTACTCTTTCTGTAGTTGTCCTTTTTGTTTTGTAATTTAACTTAAGTGCAATTTGTGGCAGTTGCAAACTTAGATATATGATTTATTCTCATGAGTCATGTACTCATGTTATGCTTTTTGGGTTGTTTTGTAGTTTTATAATTGTAGTGATTGAAATTAGTGGGAGAATAAAAAAAGTTGGTGACAATTTCTAACTTTCTATATTGTTGTTTGTTTGAATGATTTTGGTGAAGTTATTTGATGTGAATTGTGATGAATAATTATTTGTGTTTTGGTTTTGATTGACGAATTTTATATGAATTGTGATGAATTGATTGAATTCAAGTGTTGCCTAGAGATTACAGGTTATGAGTTACATTGGACACAAATGAATGAGTAATCAAAATTTGTTAGGGGTGTATTTGTAAACTTTTAAGGTATTTTTGTCATTTTTTAAACTAATAGGGGGGTGATTTTTTTACAGGGTACTCGGGAAAGGAACCAGAACCTACATTTTAGGTTTCGGTTCCTTGAATTTAAGAACCTGTACTGTGTGGTTCCGGTTCCTTTTTTTGGGAACCTGCACTGTGCAATTCCGGTTCCGGTTCCGGTTCCAATTCCCCCGGAAAATGCAAGGTACCCGGAACTGCTCACCCCTAGAATCTTCAGATTTTTTAATGGGTGCGCATGTGAGTTTTCTATGATTCTACGCATCATAGTGGATCCTGGGTGACCAAGACGGTCATGCCAAATCTTAAAAAGTTTAGGATTAGTGAACTTCTGGTTCATAACTACGTAGGCTTAACATTCTTCAAGAATGTCTAATATGACCTTGATGAGAAAGCAGGGAGTGTCTCTAGTACATGCTTCTGTCATGAAATATTAGTAGTGATGCATAGAAACTCTCCATTCTTTTCACTTAAAGTTTCAATGTGGTATCCATTGAGTCGTATATCTTTAAAACTAAGCAAATTTCTTCTGGATTTGCTAGGATATAAAGCATCATGGATGCTTAATTTAATTCCGCTTGGTAACACAAGTGTTGCTCTTCCAGAGCCCTCATTTATGTTTGCAAATCCTAATATGGTATTTATTTTAGCCTCAGTAAAGGTCAGACCTAAGGAATAATTTTTATCCCGAAGGATGGTGTGTGTTGTTGCACTGTCTACTATACAAATGTCTCCACTATTATTGGTTTCAGTTATAAAGTCCATCTTCAAAACTTCGGGTTCCAACATTAGAATCTTGAAACTTCAGATTTTAAGATCAAAATCAGAATTTAGAATTTCATCCTCATGGTATGGAACTTTAGGTCTATTT
Source organism: Pistacia vera (assembly GCF_008641045.1). Classification (NCBI taxonomy): domain Eukaryota; kingdom Viridiplantae; phylum Streptophyta; class Magnoliopsida; order Sapindales; family Anacardiaceae; genus Pistacia; species Pistacia vera. The sequence continues at coordinate 147,581 of NW_022196737.1, read as the reverse complement.
TTGTCTCCATTTTACAAACTTTATATTTGTAATCGGTATTTAGAACTTTAAGTTCTAAAAAGATATTTATTTATGGAACTTCAAGTTCATTTATTGTATATAAGATGGAAAATATAATAAAAGAATATCCAACCATGAAGGTTGTATTCAACAAGAATAAATAGATCCATCCATGAAGGCGGTATTCAATAATAATAAATAGATCTGACTATAGAGGCGGAGTTTAACAATAATAAGTAGATCCGACTATAAATGCGGAATTTAACAATAATAAGTAGATCCAACCATGAAGGCGGAATTTGATAATAATAAGTAGATCTGATCATAAAGGCGGAATTTAACAATAATAAGTAGATCTAACCATAGAGGCGGAATTTAGTAGTAATAAATAATCCAACCATAGAGGTGGAATTTAACAGTAATAAATAAATCCGACCATGGAGGTGAAATTTAACAGTAATAAATAAATCTGACTATAGAGGCGAAATTTAACATTCATAAATAAATTCGGCCATGGAGGCGGAATTTAACAATAATAAATAAATCCAGCCATAAAGGAGGAAACAAGATTAAATAACACTTGTAGGGTTGAAAATACGTATTTTCAGTAGACGTGCACTGTTACACTTGTTTAGCTCTTCGTGCTGATAACGTATTGTATAATAATTAACTCAGATAAGGAAATAAAGTAACAAATAAAAGAGAAAATAAATAAAGCAAGAGAATCGAGGGACTTAATGGATATGCTATTAAACTTCTCAAACTTTTTGGCCATTATACGAATGAAGGGGAGGGGGTCTTGTAGAAAAACCCCCAGGGCCCCACCTCCTTTTGACTGCCCCCATCTCCTCGTGTTAAGGCAGTAGATGGACACATTTTACAACACTTAATAAATTATATATTTTAAAGAATATTAAATATATAGATCCTGAGGAAAATATTAAATCTAGAATTACCATTTTGGGGATGAATTTTTTTAAATAAAAAAATTATTTTATATTTGTTTTTTAATTAATTATAAAAATGCTATATTATTTTTTATGAAGAAAAAGATTATTCCTAATTCTTAAAAGTTTCAAGAATTCTACTTAATTTCATGAATTACAATTAAATTCTTAATTAGATTAGATGAAGATTTTGACCCATTATTCTTTAATATAATTTTTTTTTTTATTAAAACGAATCTTCATAATTTCTTTTATTAGATATCTTTTTCGATGGCACGTCTATCTTTCCTTGTGCACTTGGAGACAGTGGCGGGTCCAGGAATTTCACTAGATGGGGGCAAAAAATAAAAATAAAAATAAAACCAATCATACTCATACTTTCTTTTCATTACGATGAACTTCAACAAAAAGTTACAAAATACAAATAAATATCTTCAAAAAACACAATTTTTGTAAAAATAAAATAATTTTTCTATAACTGTCCTCAACAAGTTTTCATATTCTAAAAACGTTGGATAATCATCTTATCGTCAATTATATCAAAATACATCTTTCTCAATATATGTGACCAAATAATCATTTATCCATTGATCTCTCATTTGATTGCATAACCGACTTTTCATAAGATTCATTGTAGAAAAAACCCTTTCAACGGTCGCAGTTGCAACTGGTAAAATCAATGCAAGTTTCACAAGCTTATACACCAATGGATACAAAATGTTTTTTTTTTTAAAAAAAAAATAAAAATTGAACTAAATTCTTAGCCAAATCACTAATTTCTTGTAACTCAGCAAATTCATCACAAGAACATGTGTCAATAACATAAGTCTTAGCCTAGTTCTCAAGTACCATCAACTCAAGGGCATAAAAATCAGATGGATAAAATTGGGCAAAACGGATCAACTTATGCTTGTCAAAAGCGAGAATGAATTACTTGGATCTAAACATGTCATACAAAGAAGCAGCTTAGTACTATCCTCAGTGAAATGAGTGTTAAGTTCTTGAAGTTACATATATATCACTGTATAAAACAAATTCAACTCGATAGTGATGCAAATTTGTCATGTGCTCAACTCTCCGTCGTGGCCGCCTTCAAATTGCAAACATATCATCCATATTCAAAATTATAATATCATGCTTTTCGCAAAATGAAGAAACTTCAATCAACAAAGATACTCATCCTTCATCTCTCAACAATTGTAACCGTTGTTTGGAAACTTTGACTAGGGCTATAGCATTTACAATGTGTTGGTCTTTTCTCTACAATGCTTGTGACAACTCATTAGTAATTGCCTATATACTTTTCATCATATGCAAGCTAAATGCAAAATCAAAGGAATAGATTAAATCTAATAGATTACATACTTCGCCCTTTTGTTCAGGATTTAAACCATCTTCTTCAATAACCTCAAGCACATCACCCATAGAGGAGAATAAAATGATTAAGTTGATCAACTTTCTATTGTAAAAATGCCCAGATTTCTCCCCTCAGTTACATGCAAACCTAGCAGCTCTTATTCCTTTCATTTTCACTCCCAATAAAACTTTTAAAAACTAATAGATCCCCTTCAATAAAAAACAAAAATCACAAAGAATATGTAATAAATATATTAGGATTAAAAATGGGGTTTTACAAAATCAAAATCCAAACTTACCGTGGGAGCCGGGCCGTTCCGTTCTCAAAATCTCAAAGTTTTATAGGGGCAAAATTTAAATAAATATAAATATAACAAAAATCTGAAATTTTGAAAAAATTGAGTGGGGGTCGTGTTCCCCACTCGTCATTCATTAAATCTACCCCTACTTGGAGATTAAAGAAATTTAGATGCACTAGGATCTATTTAATGTTTTTTCATAAATATTTCTTTAAAATTTAATATACAAAAATAAATACAATAAGTGGATTTAATGTTTCAAAATCTAAAAATGGGTGTGATAGCATATCTCAAAATCAATATTCTTAGAATAAAAGACAAAGGATAATTCTTTATTCTTATTATATTTAATTTATAATTATGAAATTAAAAATTAAGAACCAACAAAGGCTCAAAAGCACAGTATTGTTCCTAAAATGGTTTTCATGACAACCATGTTTTAAAACACCAAAAACCTTCAATGTATGCCTAATTAAATCTCTATTTTTACCTTTTAAACATATTCTAAACAATAATCAAAAGCTAAGGTAAGTTAAGGTATTTAATTTGTCAAATCAATTATTTTTTGGCATGCAAATACGATCTGGAGGTTTCAATGGGGCTGGTGGGTTTGCGTGGAGATGTTGTGTTGGTCTTGGGGTTTGGTTTTTGGGGCTGGGTTGATTGTTGGCAGAGTGCTCCTTCTTTGGTTGCTTCTTGTCTTGTGGCCAGATGGTTTCTTCTTTTTTGCTTGCTGCCATGCCTTATGTGTAGGTAGTTGGAAAGGGACAGTAGGCTGGGTGGGTTATTGCCGCGGCTGGGTGGTTTTCTTTGGTTGGTTTCAGCAGTTGTTGCTGTTGGTTTGGTCTATAGAGAGCCTTGGGCTGGTGTGTGGTTGTTGTTGTCCTGCTTTCCTGGGTGCTATTTTTTTGTCCTGGGTGGATGGGTCTCTGTTGTTTTGGTTGATCTTCACTTGTCCTCATCTGCTTTAATTGGCTGACATTATCAATTAATCTTCAAGGGCCCTTTAGGTACACAATTTTTGGGGGGAAGTTATTAAAAAGACATTTGAAGTTTACATTTAATTAAAAGGCTATCAAGTTTTGAAAAGGTTAACTAAATAGCCAATTATGATTAAGGGTAATTAGTGCTTAATTAGGATTAATGTAATCTTTTCAAAATATCTATATTTCCACAAATCCGAAATTGTTGCAAATAAACCCAAAAACCTTTCTTCCTCCCGCCATTAACGCATCTCTACCTGCATCTCTTCTCTTCTTCTTGGCGTCGTCAACATCTTCTTCTTCCTCTGCATCTTCTTCTTCTTCCTCCTTCCTGTACATCTTCTTTTCCTCATTCCTCTACATCTTCTTCTTCCGCATCTCTACCGCCATTAACACTTTCTTTTTCTCCACCATTAACATCTTCTCCGGCAAAGATCCCCCCTCCTCCTCCTGACATTTCGCCTAAGTATGTGTATCTCCTTTTACATTTTATATTTAGATTTACAAAGATTAATAATGGTGGGGTTTGGGTTATGATTTTGATTTAGTTGTTTAGGTTGTTGGGTTGTGTTTGATGTAACGTAGGTTGAAAGGAGTGAAATTGTTGAAAATTGTTCTGGGTATTTATTCTGGGTATGATGGATCGATTGTAGGGGAGATGACTGAAAATGTGTTCTGGGCACGATGGATCGCTTAAGCGATCCGGGGATCATTAGCGATCGTAGTCGTAGCTGGTAATGCAGCAGATAGATCGCTTAAGCGATCAGGTATGTGGCATAAGATCGCTTAAGCGATCTGGTTAAAGTCTGTTGTATGGGAGCAGATCGCTTAAGCGATCAGTAAATGGCATAAGATCGCTTAAGCGATCAATGTATTATTTACTGAATCGTATGCGATCAAGTGTATCGCTTAAGCGATCCAGTATAAATAACCATGATCGTTCAAGCGATACATCAGACCAATATTCGAATGTGAGATTCTTTTTAAACTATTTGAACCCTTAGTACAGCATTTAAGAATATGTTTTCCTTGCATTACAGGTAGTTGGCTATTATTATACATGGGAAAAGTTGTTTGGTGTTTGAATATTTGGTGAGTGGGTGGAGGAAGAAAGTAGGTGGAAGTGGATTGGGAAGAGCAAGAAGAAACCCCATTGCTGTGAGCACAAAGGTTAGTTTTGATGAGTTGATTGATGAAATAATTAGAAGAGGTAATTGAGTTGCTCGCGTAGTGATATAGTTGTGAAGTATGTTTTAAGCAGAGCTCCTGAAAATTATAAGGTACCTCCTGCTGTATAAAGTCGGATGAAAGTGTGAACTTATTTATGATTGTATGGCCGAAAGTGGTTCGAGGCGATTTTAAGGGTTTCTTATGTAGAAAAACCGTTGGAAGTTGGTTCCAAGGAAGGGATAACGAGGATGTAGGGGAGATTTGCCTGGTTGTAATTTGAACTACGAGGCCATTGTTGTTAGCTGAAAAATCAGAGTAGACGGTGAATTGGTGGTGAGGAGGACACTATAGAAGAGGTTGGTGATGGGGGCAGAATGAAAATGTTGAGGAGGAGGACCCCGTAGATGTCCCACAGATGTAGAGATTCCTTTAAATACAGATTATGCAGAAGGCGTAGATTGTGAGGAAGAGAACACTATGGTCGTTTATGCAGGTTCAAAGGGGGCAATTGGAGGTAGTAGGGATCAGCTCATGTCTTTACGGATGGATCGGACTTGCGCATAGGGTATTTATTGCAACAAAGAGGAGTGGTGAGGAGCTAAAACTTGTTGCTGTGAAAGGTAATTTTGAGTTCATCCCCAAAAAGTCAAATTCATTGGCTGTGACGGTTGCATGTCGTGACCGAAACTGCAAGTGGCGGGTTTATTGTAGAAGGTTGGCGGAGTCGGAAAAGTTTATTCTTAGCACATATACCCGTGAGCACACATGTGGTTTGGGACATATTTCAGGTGAGCATCGACAAGCGTCCGCTGATGTTATGGACAATTTGTCAAAAGTCGGTTCGTCGAAGGGAAAGGTCCACTCCTAAAGACATTCAGAGACTTGTGCGCACAGAGTTGGGATGTGCTGTTAGTTACTGGAAATGCTGGAAAGGTAGAACATGCACAAGTTTTGTGAGGGGCACGTCGGAGCACGGGTACGCAGTATTAGAAGCGTACCGTATAGCTTGAGTTGACAAACCAAGGTAGCAAGACGGCTTTGAAGTGGGACAGAATATGATGTTTAAATATTTTTTTGTTGCTTATGGTGCTGCTATAAGGGGTTTTGTAAACATGAGAAAGGTGTTGGCTGTTGATGGTTGCTTTCTAACGGGAAAGTATGGAGGTACATTGTTGGTGGCCATGCACAGGACAGCGAGAATCACACATATCCTGTTGCATGGTGTGTGGTTGACTCTGAGATGACGAGTCGTGGACTTGGTTTTTTCAGCAGTTACGTACGATAGTGCCTGACAGTGACAGTTGTGCATAATATCCGATAGGCACAACTCTATAAAGAAGGGGATTGCCACTATTTACCGTCAAGCACATCACGGATTCTGTATGAGGCACCTTGGTGAGAACATAACAAAAGTTTAAGTGTGCTGGCCTCCTTCAGACATACTACATGGCAGCAAAAGCTTACGGGTTGATGAGTTCGAGGAACACTTCCAGCAAATCCGAATCAAGGATGTGAGTTGCTAAGTATCTTGAGCATGATGTTGGTTTCGAGAGAGGAGTAGAGCTTACTTTCCTGGAAGAAGGTTTGATGTCATGACCACGAACATAGCTGAGTCCATAAATTCGAAGTTGTTAATAGAAAGGAGTTTCCAATAGTTGCACTTTTTGATGCAATCCAAAGGACACTGTCGCGGTGCTCCATGAGCGTCGTATGGAGTCAGTAATTTTACTACAACCCTTGTTCCGTCAGCTGAAAAAATATTGCGAGAACATATGGAACTGTCAAATGCACTGTTTGCCTATCCTCTTAATGCTCAAGAGTTTACTGTGAGCGGCTATGGTCCGAATGCCCTAGTTAACCTTGTTACAAAAACTTGCAGCTGTAAAGTGCTTGACATTCAACAATTTACCTGTCCTCATGCACTAGCAGCACTGAAACACCAACGGAAGCCGGAGTTTTGTTCAAGAATTTACATGGAACTTTGCTCCCCTTTCTATATGACAGATCACTACATGCTAGCATATTCAGAAACGTATATCCGGGCCTCCAGAAGAGCAGTGGGTAGTGCCGCCAGGGTGGGCTGATTATCCTTCAGCCGCCATTGAAGAAGACACCAAAGGGGAGAAAAAGGGTTAAGCGTATTCCATCAGCCTTTGAGGTTCCCCGAAGATGAATAAGTGCTCAATTTGCAGCAACCTGGTCACAAGAGAAGCAGTTGCCAGAAGTAATTAGGGTCGATTCGAAGAAGGATGAAATTATTGATGTTTAAATTTATTGTTACCTTTAATAAAATATCCTTTATATTGTGTATTCTTATTACATGGTCTAAATATTTGTTGGTGATTTTAGTTTGGAATTAGGCTGTCAAATTGAGGAAAAAGTATGGAATTAATACGTGTTGGTAATTTTTGTTTGTCAAAATTCAGGAGAAAGATGCACATTATATATATTGCCCACGATCGCTTAAGCGACAAGTGTACGTAAGCGCAAAGTGTTTTCGCAGAAGGATCGCTTAAGCGATAAAGGATCGCTTAAGCGATCGTGCACCTGGACTGATTGATTCTGCCCAGGTGCATGATCGCTTAAGCGATCTACGATCGCTTAATCGACCAGGGGAAAAAGGCAATATTCGCTTAAGCGATATCACGGATCGCTTAACGATCATGGACCTGGGCAGATTTGCTTCTGCCAATCACATGATCGCTTAAGCGATCCATTGTATCGCTTAACCGATTCTTCTGCAAATGGTTTTAAAATTAACAGATACACCCCCACCTACCCACGGTGACAGACTTTGCCACCGGAGCCGAAATCTGACCGGGAAAGGGCATTTCGATGCACAGTGGTCGGATTTGGCCGATAGGGCCTCTATATGGCCTTTTCGGCCAGATCGCACGGATGTGGCCGGAAAAGGGCTCACGATCCGCCAGAACTGGCCGTAGACGAACGGAAAAATCCAGAGGTTGCCGTCTGTGACAGCCAAATATATTGCCGTCGTTGTCGGTCAACGATGGCCAACATTTGGCCGTCGTTGACCGTCAAAGTCGGACATTTCATTGAAAGTCCATGACGGGAAGATGTGGCCTTTTCCGGCCACATCGACGGTGGATATGGCCGGAAAAGGTCACAACTGGCCATTACCAGCCATTTCCGTCGTTCGTTGCTGTCGCGGTAGCCAGAATCTGGGAAGTTGGTTGGGTGGGGGGTGTTTTTGTTAATTTTTGAACTTTTTCTGGTATAATGAAATTAATTCACTTAATGGGTCGAAAATTAATTAAAAATATACTGATATTTCCTAAATAATTAAGCAAACAAATATAAAAATATACTGAACTGACGTGTAAAGGAACTATATGTTGATATAAATGTAATAACGGAACGATTCGTTCAGAACACTTGTTCCGTTATTACATTATATCAAACATATAGGTTTCATACTGACGTGTAAAGGAACTATATGTTTGATAAAATGTAATAACGGAACAAGTGTTCTGAACGATATCAAACATATAGGTTTCATACTGACGTGTAAAGGAACTATATGTTGATATAAATGTGATAACGGAACAAGTGTTCTGAAGAATATCAAACATATAGGTTTCATACTGACGTGTAAAGGAACTATATGTTTATATAAATGTAATAACGGAACAAGTGTTCTGAACGAATATCAAACATATGGTTTCATACTGAGTGTAAAGGAACTATATGTTTGATATAAATGTAATAACGGAACAAGTGTTCTGAACGAATTGTACACCTTATAGGTTTCATACTGACGTGTAAAGGAACTATAGTTTGATATAAATGTATAACGGAACAAGTGTTCTGAACGAATCGTAAACCTTATAGGTTTCATACTGACGTGTAAAGGAACTATATGTTTGATATAAATGTAATAACGGACAAAGTGTTCTGAACGAATCGTAAACCCTTATAGGTTTCATACTGACGGTAAAGGAACTATATGTTTGATATAAATGTAATAACGGAACAAGTGTTCTGAACGAATCGTAACCCTTATAGGTTTCATACTGACGTGTAAAGGAACTATATGTTTGATATAAATGTAATAACGGAACAAGTGTTCTGAACGAATCGTAAACCCTTATAGGTTTCATACTGACGTGTAAAGGAACTATATGTTGATATAAATGTAATAACGGACAAGTGCTCTGAACGAATCATAAACCCTTAAGCGATCTTTTCCGAGGTAGAATGACATCTGCCCAAGCTATGATCGCTTAAGCGACCACCTGTATCGCTTAAGCGTTATTAAAAAAGACACATGATGCTTAAGCGATTTATGATCGCTTAGCGATCTTTTCCGAGGCAGAATGACATCTGCCCAGGCTATGATCGCTTAAGCGACCTCCTGTATCGCTTAAGCGATTATAATAAAAGAACATGATCACTTAGCGATTTGGGATCGCTAAGCGATCTTTTCCGAGGCAGAATGACATCTGCCCAGGCTATGATCGCTTAAGCGATATTAATAAAAGAAACATGATCGCTTAAGCGATTTGGGATCGCTTAAGCGATCCTTTCCGAGGCAGAATGACATCTGCCCAGACTATGATCGCTTAAGTGACCTTTCGTATCGCTTAAGCGATTATTAATGAAAGACGCATGATCGCTTAAGCGATTTAGATCGCTTAAGCGATCATTTCCGAGGCAGAATGACATCTGCCCAGACTATGATCGCTTAAGCGACCTTTCCTATCGCTTAAGCGATTATTAATAAAAGACATTGATCGCTTAAGCGACCTCTCGATCGCTTAAGCGATTATTACTAGAAGACACATGATTTATATGGACAAACCATACATAGTAAATTGAAATGCTGATGAATTATTTATATGGACAAACAAAATATATCCCAAATATCAGATCCAATTCTTTACAATGATCACACCATTCATAGTAAATTATTTATAATTTAGTTTCGATGCCAACAGTTTATAATCCACAGTGAATGTATCAGGAGTCCATGCTTGAAAAAATGCCGACGACATCATTCTTCCGATGCTTTCTGGCTCTGCACTAGCATCCAACAAATTCAAGATGATATCTACAAGGGCGGCTAATATGGTGCTCGGTTGACTTTCTGTGGAGATGACCATTCCATCTTAGTGACCTGCAGTGTAAAACACCATAATATGAGAAGGCATGAATTAGAAAATAGCCAAGCCAATGAGAACAAATTAAATAAAGTTCTGAAGTACATCAAAACACCATTGAAAATGAACAGTATATACACCCTTATTGATAATTATAACAGGTATCACATAAACTCAACTCAAAAAACCCAAGTATGAACATCAACATCACATAAACTCAAAACGGATCCATCTGCCCATGGAAGCAGTCGACAGCCCCAGCGCTCCCGACATTCTGTCATTGTTTCGTCATTCAAGCTGTCCATCGGGTGTTGGTATGTCGACTGAATAAATTTCAAGGCATATGCCCCACATTCAGCGCTACAATAGGAAGAAGACATTAGCATTAATAAACTTATAGAACATTGTATTAGTAAGTTAGTTTTAAACAAAATTTACCTTGACTCATTATTGGGCAGGTAGAGCGCTGAATTCGCCACTTTCCGGTTAGTAGCTGATCACCCAACTGCCCAAACATCCCGCTGTCATGCAACAGCCGGGGAACAACCTGCAGTGGCTCCAACTCGACCTCCAACTGCTTGTCTCGACAAATGGTGGGTTGCAGTCAAGGATCTTCAGACACCCTCCTCTAGATGCGCAGCGACTGCTATCCAGTGCATCTGTTTGACGAGGATGATGCAGTACACTCTTTTAACAAAGGCCCAACCGTGGCCATATTGGGCCGATCCCCCTTAGTACTGCATAATCCTATCATCAAACCGGAAATCATCAGGGATGCAATCCGAGTGGTGCAGCCAATCGTTTTCGCTTCGGTCCTTTTGCTACACCACTAGCAACGGCATTTTTAATTAAAGACCGATATGCCGAAACAAGCGTTTGCCCAAACGCCACATCGGTGATAGCACAGTCAGGATACAACAGATCACCATCACTAGTCTGTCGTAGCCTCATCCGTGCAATATCTCATCGATGGGCTACATCAAATAAAAACAACAAGATAAGTATGGAAAACACAGGAAAAAATAAGGAAAATTAAGTGAACATAACTCACCGAGTCCTCAAGCCACGTCCCCATCGTCAACAACTTCTGAAACCATTCCCGGGATAATCCCTGTCTTACACTTTATATGGCCATCAATCCGATCCATTGTAAGAGCATAAAAGAGTTTTTTCCTTTCCTCTATTGGCCTATACAAATCGACATTTGAGTCAATTTCCCTTCCCACTTCCTCCCCCTTCCTCAATTTTACATCCCCGCTTCCTTCCCCTCCCAACTCCTCCTCATTATCACCGCCCCCATTCCACCACCAAACTCCCAACCTCCTCCCTTTCTGGTTGTTCCATTTGTTTCTTCATTTTCTTCTTCTTTACCTGTGTCATACCATGTAAGGCGATTTCACAAACTGCTCTTTCGGCTCTCTCTTTTCAAGCCAGTTTGCACTTCAACCGCCTTTAACTCCACCAACTTCCTCCTCCATTGTACCAACTTCGCCCTCCATTCTAGCTACTTCCCTCCCACCTATCCACTTTCTTCTCACCTTTCATGTTTTCTTCCATCTTCTCAAGCTTTGCATAAACGGTGTTGTAAAACTCTCAAACAGGCCGTTGATGAGGTCAAACCTCATTCTCCCTACGCCGATGTCTCGGCAAAGCGGTACTTGTTGTACGGTTTGCTGAGGCATACGAACCTTTCCTCCCTCTTCCTCCTCATCTCGGCCCCCCGAGCTCATTATCCTCAGCATCAACGACATTGTCAAGCAATGGCCCTACAACTGCCATCACATGCGTGACCCTTTTAGGTCCCGCATCAGGCGGTCCATCTGTTCATCCCTTTATCCTCCATTGCTTTGAAAGATGTGACATAGTCCTCTTCCGCTTCATCCCCAATAGGGGTCAAAAAGGGACGGACGACTCCCTGCAATAAGAAAAATAAATCAATCAGATTGAAGCAAAATAAAAAAGCAACTGCATATTCAAAAGCTTAATCCTTCAACTTTACCCCAGCTGCTTGAATCTCAATCTCTAATTGGCCATAATCCCAATGGTTACAGCTCTGAATGCCACCGCAACATCCTAGGAAATTGCTGTTGCACATTCACATTGTTGCTCCTCCCCCCGCTTAGCGAAGACAGGGATGGCCTCGTACATCCAAGCCTACATTGTAAAAAACAGTCCATGTCATTATTCAAACACACATATTATAAAAAAATAACATAGAGCATTAATATTTACCTGCATTGCCCATGGGAAGCAAACAAATTATACGTGCTGGTTTAGCCTTCCCGCCCCATTCGGCATGCTTTAACGCCATGTCTGGTTTTTTCAGGCTCTTGATGGTTCGCTCAAATGATATCCGTCCCCACGGATAAGAATTAAAGAATCCAAGTCGCTTACAAACAGCAACCAATCTTTCTCAATAGCTTTTGTTGAGTCACCAGCCAATAAGATAGAATGTAAAACAATATCAAGCACACTTTTATCTTCTCTGCATATAAACTGAACTGTAGATAGCCTCTCTCTAAAACTTTTCCTGTAATAGACTTTGCCCTTTCAAAACCTTTTACAAAAGTTTATTGCTCCCGCACTCTTCCTACGCGCCTGCCTCGCCTTAGTTCACTTTCCGCATCCTAAGCGTCACCAACGCATACTCCATCATACCAAACCGTAGTGGCTTTCCCTCCACCACGACACAATTTCATTTTTTTTCTTGCATTTTACTGAGTGCATCAACATGTAATGCACTCCCTGCCCCAAAATGACTTTTTCCACTTTTTTCCATTCTTAAAAACTGACCGAAACAAGGTCACCAAATCTCTTTCACCATGCCTCATTCTAGCTAAAATGGCCTTATTCTGTCAAAAACCTCCCAGCTCGACCTCACCGTCACCCTTGCAGGGAGTAGGGTACCTTCTCACTATAGGCTCCAACTCGTACTCTCTATAGCTTACGGTCCGCACCATCTGCACAATCGATATAATAAAATGTCATCAACAAAAATAAACCAAAACCACTGTAGTGCGCTTAAGGATCATGGATCGTTAGAGATCTTTACTGTCTCATGCAAGATCGCTTAAGCGATTTTTAATCGCTTAAGCGCACAAAGTTAACTGAGAATCTCTTAATCTGTGATTCTGCCAGACCTAAGACGCTTAAGCCACCAAGAGTAAACACTCATGATCTCTAAGCGATCATTGCTGCGATCACGAGTAAAACAGAATAATCGCTTAAGCGATACAAATGATCGCTTAAGCGAATTACAAGCAACATCCCAAACTACGTACCCTATCTTCGCCGGCCTTCTCCTCGTCGCCTGGATCCTCCGGCGACTCCTCCTGCCCTGATTATCGCCGGAATCCACCTGCTGGCCTGTATTCTCTCCGGAATCCTCTTCTGGCCTGAATTCTCGCCTGACTCCTCGTCTTCAGACCCCTTTGCTGGTTCTTCCCTCTGTTCTTGTGCCGCCGGCGTCTCCTCTACGTGTGGACCACCTTCAATGGTCAGATGTCGACCGGACCAGCCATTGAACTGCTTGCGCCACCGGAATCTAGGATTCGAAGTGGCGTTGGGTTGTCGTCGTCATTGTGAGTGACGCCATGGTTTTGGATTGAATTTGGTGTGAAAATTGGTTTGGATTGGAAATATGGGCGTTATCGCCGGAAATCGCGCAGATTCCTTTTATAGTTGAGAAATCGATCTTAGGGTTCAACAAATCGATCGAAAATCGCGACATATCGCCGAAAATCACGACTGTATTCGGTTTAGGGTTCAAGAAATTGATTAGGGTGCAAATCAATTGGTGTTGGATCGGAAAAAATCGCGTCTCCCTTTCGTTAAGAAATCGCGTTTTCAACTGATGAATTTCGATTAAGCGACGTGAATAGAGTGTGGGGCTTGTTGCGAAATTTCAAATTTTGAAAACTTTCATTATTTCTGATTCGGCCACATATGTTTAATCTTTTCATTTTAACCATTTTAAGTGTTTAATTATCCTAACTATGCCACGTCATCTCTCTAAATTATAAATATTTGATGAACAGTTTCAAGGCCATTTTCTAAATGCATACTTGGGGGGACCGAGCAGCTAAATTTTCTCCAATTTGATACTCTATTCCCTATTCTATCAAAATACACATTATTCCTTTTCTCAAAATATTACTATATTATTCAATTTTTTTAAACCAAGATTTGTTAATTTAACTAAACACCCCCACCACCCCCCCCCCCCAAATTTTTTTTTTTTTTAGAAATTGAAAAAACACCCCAGTAACACACATTTGCCAAATTCCAGCAACCATTGGAAGCTAGCCAGAATCTGGTATAATGGTGCATCATCGGTTGGATTGGCCGATAGTATGCCTATCTAGCCTTTTTTGGCCGATCCATCGAAAATGCCACATCTTTGGCCGTAGTCAGTCGTCAATGACGGCCATATCTTTGGTCACGTTGACGACCAAATGCGGGTAGATCTAGCTATAAATCTAGCCTTTTTCGGCTAGATCCACCGTGGATCTGGCCAGAAAAGGCCATATTGGCACACGACTGGCCAAATCCAGCCGATCGTGTGCTGATACGACAACTCTGGCCATCCTCCAGTGGTGGTGGCCGGCGGTCCGTATTTAATGGGTAGGTGGGAGTGTTTTTGTTAATTTTCAAGTGTTTATTATAGGGGTGTTTAGTAAATAAACAAACCTAGAGGGGTATTTTGTTAGTTTTCAAATCCTACATCGTAATAACACAATTTTACTTTTTTCAATATTATTCTAAAAAGTATCAAAATAATGCACCCAAGTGTTGGCTGGTTGTTTTTTTGATGCTTTTTGTGGTAGTGTTATTTTCTGCTAGGTGGGGTTTTTGGGTTTGTGTATTGGCTTTTGTACTCGTGTGTGGGCTGCTTTGCAAAGGATTGTACATCCTTGCTTCTCTTGTTCTCTTTAGCTATCTCGTTCCTAGTTTTTTCTCCCAAGGTCAGGGTGCTAGGGGCTTTCCCCTTTTAGGTGTAAATTCTTTATTTTTTATATAATTACATTTATCAAAAAAAAAAAAAAATGGTACATTAGTGACAAAAATTAGTATTTAGTAATTGATTAATTTATTTATTGACCATATAATTAATTTAAAATGAAGTTTTATTTTTAATGAATATGGACAAATTATATTGCTCATAGTTTAATTAGTTTTAGTTAATTAATAATCTATGCATATTAATTATACTAACATTGATTACAACTAATGCTAATAGTATTTGTTGAATTGATTTTAATTTGTAAACTAGTTTTTATAGTTCTTAATAAAACTACTACAAATAATCATAGTCATAAATTATTAATAATGTGTAATTGTGTAAACATAATTTCATACTTTTATCAACTTAAATTTTGATAGGATTTAATTAGTAATTAAATCGTTATTATCAGTATTTTTATAAATGAATAACTATATAATTAATAATAACTTAAATACTAATCACATATAAGAATATAGAAACATATTATGGGTATATTAAAACCACTATTTACGTAATTAAAATTTATTAATGCAAGAATTATGTTTAAGCAAAAATTAAATATGAGAATTTTTTGTTTCTATCCCATGGGCCTGGCCCATTTCAACCATATGCAGTCCTCCTAAACTTTGTTGTCACTCTTTATTAAATCTGGCAAATGGGCGGGCCGAGTGGGTATGGCCAAGTGACTACGGGTATATATCCAACGGGTATCGGACCTGCAGATAAAACATTTGAACAGGTAAGAGAATAGTCCACCTGTACCTAGTCATGCGAGTACGAGTGGAACTGCGGGTCACTTGTTACCCAAAACTAAAATTTCAAATAGGATAACTAGCCTCTAGGGGTGTTTTATTAAAAGACCAAATGAAGTTCAAATTTAATTAAAAGGTCATGCAGTTTTAAAGTGTTAAGTAAATAGCCTTATTATTGATTAAGGTTAATTAAACATGATTAGTGGTTAACTATGATTAATGAAGTATTTTGTAATCTTTTAAAAATTATAATATGTCCCCAAAAAGCCAAAATTCTTGCAAACAAACCCAAACACCTTTTTCTTCTTACTCCTGCCATTAACGCACCTCCCCTGGTTGCTATTTCTTCTAAGCTTCGTCAACATCTTCTTCTTCCTTTCCATCTTCTTCTTCCTCCTTCCTCTACATCTTCTTCTTCCTCCACCATTAACATCTTCTCCACCAAAGATCCGTCTCCTCCTCCTCTTGAAATTTCATCCAGGTATGTGTATATCCTCTTTGCATTTTAAATTTTGATTTACAAAGATTTAATGATGGATTGGGTTTGGGTTATGATTTTGATTTAGTTGTTTAGGTTGCTAGGTTGTGTTTGGAGTAATGCAAGTTGAAATGAGTGAAATTTGTTGAATATTTTCTTGTATTATGGGTAGTTGGGGGTGCTAGGACTGACTGTAGGTAGAGATGACAGAAAATGTGTTTTAGATTTGATGGATCGCTTAAGTGATCTGGTATATCGCTTAAGCATATAATGTACCAAATGGCAGATCGCTTAAGCGATCAGGTATATGATAGAAGATCGCTTAACCAATCTGCTATAAGTTTGGTATATGGCAGCATAGCGCTTAATGTTGTTGATTTTCGTAAGTGTACGAAATCATGCAAGTAATAAAGTGTAAGAATACGGATGTCGAACCCAAGGGAATTACTAATACCAAGTACCACACTAACCTATCTTGTTGCTATTTGATTAATTAGATTTTCAGAATGATTCAATGAAAAATAAAACAACTTAGAAACAAAACAAAAACAGACTTTTATTAATACTTTGGTAGGAAATCAATACGACTAAACCTATGGCATAGATTTCACACCAATTTAATCCTATGCATTGACAATTATCATTGACCCAATACAATTATCATTGACCCAATTAAGCTTATTCTAAAGACCAAACTCCCTAATATTTCGCTAACTTTCTCTCGAACAATTAACAAATTAACTCCTAATTACTAACCCGAATTATCTCTAATCAGATTTAAGCAATTGGAGATCATTGAGTTCTATGAAATTTACCAGAGCCTCACAGATCGCGGTAACCTATCTCTGGTGTTCGCTCAATCTATGGTTTTATTACCTTAGACTAATTAGGTTTCATCTCTCGATCTCAACCTAACCCATAAAATCATTCAACTCTAGGGCCCTTAAGAATTGAAAGCTTTAAGCGCAATAATAAAACTTAAAACAAAACTTAATAAAAATTAGCGACAAATAATTCAATGCATATTCATAAAATTAGGCTACATCTTAGCCCTAGAAAATAAAATTAGTTCATACTTTCAATAATAAAAGCTATTGTATTCATAAACATGAGTATAAGAAAGAGTAGAAAAACTTCTCTAATTTGTGACTCAAAATTGCAGGAATTTGCAATCTCCAAAGAGCAGCTGAACTTCTCTCCCTTGTTCTCCATAAAAATAAGCTAAAGACATCTATTTATACTCCTACGGTCTTAGGGTTATGATTCCTACTATCCTAATCACTTTAAACTCTTAAAAAAAGAAATACACGTCATAAATTTAATGTAAAAAATTCCAGAATCGCAGTTGTGCCGCGGCACTGTGCCTAGGCATAGTTGATTCTGCCCCAGAAATCGAAATCTTGACAAGACATTGATTTTTGAGCATGATAACATTCGAATCTTGCCAAGTGGTAAACATATGAATTGTAGCCCTTTTAATCATATTCCTAACAGTTCAAGAATCATCTCAATCCAAAATCTACAGCTCAAGTTATTGTTGAATTACTGTCACATGTTCAAAACTGGAGCGTTTTCCAGGATTTTCACTTTAACTTCAAATCGCCCTAACTTCTTCGTTTCAGCTCCGAATCACGAACCATTTGATTCTTGTTGTCCCACATTCCATCATCGATATAACCTTCATCTGAATATCATCTTTAAGAACCTGAAAACACTCAAAACATACATGTGATCTCATAAAAGACATTTATGAAATAATTAAGTTAAATTTCACAAATTAAACACATTTTTCCACAAATAATCCAATTGAATCACTAACAAAATATGTATTTTCAAGCTTTTATCACTTAAGCATTAGGTATACGACATAAAATCGCTTAAGCGATCAGGCTTATTTATAGCAAATTGCTTAAGCGATATACTTGACTGCTTAAGCGATCCAGCAAGCGATATACTAGATCACTTAAGGGATACATCACATCACTTAAGTGACTCTATAGATGCTTTTTAAAATCTGTCAACCCTTAATATATTGGTTAATAATTTTTGTTTTCTTGCATTATAGGTACTTGGCTATTATTAGACATGGGACAAGTGGTTTTGAGTGTTGAATATTTTGGTGAGTGGGTGGAGGAAGAAAGTTGTTGGAAGTGGATTGGGAAGAGCAAACAAGTTAAAGCAATTGCTGTGAGTACAGAAGTTAGTTTTGATGAGTTGATTGATGAAATCATTAGAAGAGATGGGTTGAGTAGCTCACATAGTGATAGAGTTGTGAAGTATGTTTTAAGCAAAGCTCCTACAAATTTTAAGGTACCCCCTGTTGTATTAATGTATGATGAAGATGTGAAGTTATTTATGCTTGATGTGGGCGATAATGGTTCGAGGCCGATTTTAATGGTTTTGGTTGTGGATAAAGCTTTGGAAGTTGATTTAAGAGTAAGCGGTGATTTGGGTGGGGAGAATGCTGGTTTTATTTTAACTACGAGGACATTGATTTCTTTGTTGAAAAATCAAGAGTAAGCGGTGATTTGGGTGGTGAGGCTAATTAATGACAGTAAAACTAATTTGAGAGAAAATATCAATTAAGGCAAACGGTTAGGGTTTTGACTTCACTAGGAATTTATAAAATAATCTACGAATTATGCTACTTTTACACTCAGAGGCACGGATTATAAATCGGACTCCTTAATGTGTAAAACATACCTTCTCAGGCTATGTTTTCCTACTTTTTCCTATTAAGCTTCCGCACCCAACAAATTGAAGATTAATAGTTCCAAGTTCGTTAAGCTAATCGAATCCTAAATTGATTTCATTGATTCTCAAACCTATCTCTAGCGTTCAATACAATAATGGCGATTACCCTAAGAAGCTCATACATGATTCATTTCTCAATCTCATCATGTTCAACAAATAAATTCAGTAAAAACAAGAATAATCACGCAATCCATGCAATAGAATGTAAAAGCAACAATAATCTATTGATTAAACATAAAAATCCTAGTTACATCAAAACCCTAACACAAAGTGAGTTAGTTCATACTGAAATTAATACAAATAAAAATAAAAACAGTAAACAATGCATTCAACATGTTGGAATAAAGAAAAGAGAACAAAAATCTTCCCTATTTGATGAATCCAAAGAGTTTAATCTCCAATCTTCTCTTCTTTCTCCCAAAAATGTCGAACTCCCTCTAAAATGGCTAAGTTTTTCTTATATAGTCGGTCCAAGAAAACCTAAAACTCACCTAAAACAAAACTGTGCGTTTTAATAAAAATTGGAACTTGCAGACTTCGCCGCGGCAACGAGTTCCAGAGAGTTTATCGTCGCGGCGAACTGTTCTGAACAATTCTAAAATTATGGAATTGCCCTTCGCTTCCTTCCTCGCTTGAATCTTCAATCATTGGTGCTCTCCAATAGGAACAAGCTTCATAGTGCTTCAAATCCGCTTCAGAACTTCCCCGAATTCTGAGATTCGCTTGCTTCTGGGTCCAGAAACTCAATTCCGCTCTTTATTTGCTCAAAGTGCACGTTTTGGCCTAAAACATAAAACATATGAAATTAAGTTGTAATTCAGGCAAAAAAGACATAAGAAGTATCCAAAATCCGGCCAAAAAGCCTAGATAAAACAGTATAATCCTAGGATTATCAGTGACCGAAAGTACAAGTGGCGGGTTTATTGTAGAAGGTTGGCGAAGTCCAAAAAATTTATTGTTAGCACATATTCCTGTGAGCACACATATGGGTTAGGACATATTTTAGGCGAGCATCAACAAGCCTTCTCTGATGGTATTGGACAATTTGTCAAAAGTCAGTTTGTTGAAAGGAAAGGTCCATCTCCTAAGGACTTTCAGAGACTTATGCGTATAGAGCTGGGATGTGATGTTAGTGATTGGAAATGCTGGAAACGGAGACAACATGCGCAAGATTTTATGAGGAGCATGCCAAAGCACGGGTACGTAGTATTAGAAGTGTACCGTTATATGCT
The DNA here is from genome assembly GCF_008641045.1 of Pistacia vera. Taxonomy (NCBI): domain Eukaryota; kingdom Viridiplantae; phylum Streptophyta; class Magnoliopsida; order Sapindales; family Anacardiaceae; genus Pistacia; species Pistacia vera. The sequence continues at coordinate 127,485 of NW_022196737.1, read as the reverse complement.
TGTGTTGAAAAACCAAGGTAGCATGACGACTTTGAAGTGGGACAACAATATGAGGTTTAAATATTTTTTTTGTTGCTTACGGTGCTGTTATAAGGGGTTATGTAAACATGAGAAAGGTGTTGGCTGTTGATGGTTGCTTTTTGACAGGAAAGTATAGAGGTACATTGTTAGTGGCCACTGCACAGGACATCGAGAATCACACATATCCCGTTGCATGATGTGTGGTTGACTCTGAGAACGACGAGTCATGGACTTGGTTTTTTTAGCAATTACTTACGATAGTGTCTGACAGTGATGAGTTGTGCATAATATACGATAGACACAACTCCATAAAGAAGGGGATTGCCCCTATTTACCTTTAAGCACATCACGGATTCTGTATGAGGCACATTGGCAAGAACATAAAATAAAAGTCTAAGTATGCTGGCCTCCTTCAAACATACTACATGGTAGCAAAAGCTTATTAAGTTGATGAGTTTGAGGAGCACTTCCAACAAATCCGAATCAAGGATGATAAAATTGCTAAGTATCTTGAGCATGATGTTGGTTTTGAGCAATGGAGTAAAGCTTACTTTCTTGGAAGAAGGTTCAATGTCATGACCACGAACATAGTCGAGTCCATAAATTCAAAGTTGTTAATAGAAAGAGAGTTTCAAATTGTTGCCCTTTTTGATGCAATCCAGAGGATATTGTCAAGGTGGTTCCATGAGCATCGTACGGAGACAGATAATTTTACCACAACTCTTATTCCGTCAGCTAAAAAATTATTGCAAGAATGTACGGAACTGTCAAATGCACTGTTTGCCTATCCTTTCAATACTCAAGAGTTCACCATGCATGGCTATGGTCCAGATGCCCTAGTTAACCTTCTTAGTAAAACTTGTAACTGTAAAGTGTTTAACATTCAACGTTTACCTTGTCCTCATGCACTAGTAGCACTGAAACACCAACGGAAGCTGGATTTTGGTGCAAGAATTTACATGGAACTTTGCTCCCTTCTCTATATGGCAAACCATTACATGTTGGCTTATTCGAAAACGATATATCCAGGTCCTCCAGAAGAGCAGTGGGTGGTGCCGCCAGAGTGTTAGAGTAGGTGCCCTAGAGCCAATCAATTATTGTGGAATTGACTCTTTGTAATAATGCTTATTAATCAATAAAAGGCATTATCCACTATATCACATGTATTGATATATGTCCTTAGGATGGTAGAACCGTGATGAGGGTATTAAGTGTTTCAAATCTTGATAGTAAGAACCCTATGATCACACATGGTGGCCATTCTAGAAATGTCCGTAGCCCCGGTATTATTCTAATGAAGGACACAGATAATACGGTAAGACTATCATAGTATTGAATGACCCTATCGAAAGGCAGTGACTGATCTCACTTGTCAAGGTTGTTTGCCGATAACCTGGTGCAACACATGGGTGCTTGTTGTAGGCAAGTTCACCAGACAGACCCACCAGAGGATTCCATATGGATGGTAACCCTAGTGTCTGTGGAATAAATCCTCTAATGAATGGTAGTGCATGTGACCTTAGACTTGAGATCACCGGAGCACCTTGTGCACCGATTAGTGTAGTTTGATACTAGCCCAATGTAGTTCTATTCAGAGCTATTAATACGATAGTGATTGGCTGCATCAAAGAGTGTATCAAGACTATGGTGGATCAACAAAGGATTCATCACTCCTAGGTACAGGAGAAGTTATCTCACTGGGTAATTCAGTAAATGGCAATGACACTAAATCTATGGCCACAGTGGAATTGAGTTGTTACTCAATCCAATTTAATATTCCTGTCATTGTTCCAATAACTGAATACAAACATATCGAGGATATCTAAGGTTGACACTATTTCTGTACCTCAACCTCGATGAGATAATGGACGATGAAGGGATTTGATTGCACGATAACCATACCATTGACAGGCTGCGGTTTCGCTGAATCCGAATCTATCGAGTGGCCATGATGCTTTGCTAGATGCCAATCTTGGTCTGTGTGTAGTGAGACAATTAATTGGTGTTAATCGCAATACTACACACTACCGATGTGATGAGGAGCATACGAGTCACACACTTAGAAGATAATTTAAGAATCAATTTGTGAGAAGGGTATTTTCGTCTTTCAGGACGAAATTGTATTTTGGTAATCTTACTATGCAATTAAATTTACTGAGATTGTTGCCTGTATTTAATTTGATATTAAAATTAAATTAGTGAGATTATATTTAAATATATGTATGCATATATTTAAATGAATTATTGTTATTATTAAATGTTAATATATTTTTTTAAGTATATTAATTTATTTTAATTATAATAATTAATTAATTAATTTAAAATACCAATTACATGGTGTTTGGTTGCAAGGGTAAGCTTGGGTTGGTGCCCATGGGTATTCCTTATCAGAATAGGGTTTTAATTAGTTGCACTATATAAGTGCAACTTAATTAAAACAGAAGAGATACTTTTATAAAAACAAAACCCTAGCCACCCTCTCTCTCTCTCTCTCTCTCTCTCTCTCTCTCTCTCTCTCTCTCTCTCTCTCATGTTTTCACTCTTTGAGTGCAAAAAGAAATTTTCTTTTCTTTGATTGTCTTCTGATTCTTGAAGCCGGCAATTGTTCTAGCAAAACAATTGTCAGTTCTTCGGATTATCTTCGTGTGGGTTTCCGTGAGTGCGATCCTACATTGGATCGATTAGTGAAGAAATCCGATGAACAGTATCTGGTGAACAATGTTGATGAATAGTATCTAGTGAACAGTGTTGGTGAACAGTGTTGATGAACAGTACTTGATGAAAAGTACTGTGAACAATGTTCATGAGAGATGAGCAGTAAAGATGAAGCCTCCAAATGTGGGTATGAACTAAATCCTTGTATGGATTTGTTTTTACACAAATTTTATTTTACATTTTAGTTTATGCATGAAAACGTTATAATTTGTACTCGGATCTTGGTTCGTGTAATTGATCGGTTCTTTTAAATATTACGTTTTTTCCACTACACGAAACCTGATCACTTGCTAACAGCGGTATCAGAGCCTCGGGTACTAGACTGTAATGTTTAATCGATCATTGATAACATGTATATTTGATTGATAACATGTTGATGCATAAATTGGTTGTTTTTTAAATTTGTAAAATCTGTGTTCATTGCATGATTTGGTTAATCAATTGATTAAATAATGTGTTGATTGAATGTTGTATTGGTTGGTTGATGTCCTGGTCGAATGCTTGTTCATTCGATTCGATTTGGATTTGTGTCGTCAAGCGAAAAACTGCAAAGATTGGTTGATTGTGTGATTCACAGTTTTGCGACATTCGCCACGGCGAAATAAAACTTCGCATTGGCACAAAACTCTCTAGAACATTTTGTGTTTTTTGGAAGTTCACAGTTGCCGCGATGAAATAAAACTTCGCCGCAGTGACCATGTATATATGAACTTTGCTGGGGCGAATAATTTCTTCACCACGGCAAGAAACTTATTGCTCCGTTTTTGCTTTTCGTTTTTTGTACATGGGCTAAATTGCAATTTTTGGAACCTTTAAAGCCAATATTCATTCTGCACATTTAAGAGGGTAACTGTAACACCCATATCAAGGTACATAATTTTATTTATGCCCTAATACCCTTAGTTGGATTTCTTTGATGTTACCTTAGACAAATGTGAAAGAGACTCCTTAAAACTTCATTAGGGGCAAAATGGACTTTTCACTCATAACTAGATGAAAAAGTGGGGAGTGAAAGGAAGCAAAATAATGTGAAGAAGATAATAAAAATGAGGGTATTTTGGTAATTGACTAAAGGATATAGATGGGATTTCATAGAAAGTGCAAGGGCAAAATGGGAATACATGCATATATTATTAGATATAAGGCATCATTAGAGGAAACCCTAACCTATTTTCAGCCCTTGTACACGCCACCCTCACCCTTTTTTCTCTTAAATTTCTTCACTACATTCCAAAGGGAAATCATAGGATTTGGCTTAAATTCTTGTAGCTTTTCAATCCTAAAGGATCCAAAGGTAAGATTCTAGCACAAGGTGTGTGATTAAACTTTAAAGTTTTAAATTCTTATGGGTTTTATATGATCTAGGTCCAGGAGGAAGAGACTTTTAGCAAAAGTAGGTTATATCACACATTTAAGGTAAGTAAACCCAATTTTAGCCTTGATTTGAGCAAGGCTTGTGTAAAATGATTCTTGCATGTTTCTATGTGAGAATTGTTGCCTATTTTTGATGTTGAATGATGTGCAATTTCCAGCCATGAGAAGTAGTGCTTGAGTATGTGATGAATTGGTGCAATTTTGGAAGAATTAGTGATAGGAATTTTGAAGTGTTGATAATTATTGAAAACGGCTAGGTTTGATGCTATAGTTAGTGAGTTTTTGCTCAAGTTGTGGTGGATTTAGAGAGATATGGAAGTGTAGCCAACTAAGTATTTGCATGCGCATATGAGTTGTTTGATGAAAATCAAAAGAGAAAATGCATGCATGAGTTGGCTAAACCCTATTGAAGAAAGGGTTAGAGAAAAACAAGAATTGAAGTAGAAAGATTATGTTGGGCTTAACCAAGTGTAAATTTTAGTATTCAAGAGTGCATTTTGTTATGCCAAAATTTACAATATCACTTGGTCATGTTAGTTCCATGAGAGAGATGGCCTTTAGTGCTTGGTTCTAGTTACTTGAACATTTACTACTTCTTGAATGGCACATGAAAGTGTTAGAAAAAAATTGCATGTTAAAGTGTTACTTTGATATGGCATTGTTGATAATAGAAAATAGTAGAATATGTCATGACATATCAATATGCCACAATGAATTCTCAAGTTTGTGTATGTGAACTTGGAAAGAACATCAAAGAATGAGCTTGATCATGCATATATTGTGCATATGATTTATTTATATATGGCCTTGATTTAGTAAATGAGAATATTAAAGAAAATGTTAGCAAAGAATGAGAAAAACAAAGAAAAGAAAATGGCTTATACTAACATGTACATATGTATATTTTCTCATTTACTAAAGCATGCAAGTGTAGAATTTCCATAGCTTGGAAATTTATTTAGAAAAGTATACAGAATCTCTTTCTATTCTCTTTCTACAACATGTTATGTTATAAGGTTGTTGCGATGGGGAACCCGTGAGTGACAAAGATGCAGAAAATTCCCACATGCACGTTGCCATCAGTGAGCGACCTCAACATAGAAAAATAGAATTTGTATAGTCCGTTAGTAGTGCATGTGGATGAGGATTGTATCCAGCAGAAAATTCCTACATGCACGCCGCCATCAGTGAGCGGCCTTAGAACAGCAGAACAGAATTAGTACAGTCCATCAGCAGTGCATGTAGATGAGGACTGTACCTAGAAAGAATTTCATAATACACTCACATGGCCAGGGTTCCAAATCCATGCCTCAACCTAGTCCGATCAGCAAACTAGAATAGAAAACAGAAAAGAGAAGAAAGAGAAACAGACTCATAACAGAAAACAGAAAAGAAAAGAAAGAGAGACATAATAAGAGACAAAAAACAGAAAAGAAAAGAAAGTTCTTTTCTCAGAAAAAGTTTATTATTCTGCATATGTATTATGCTACTTGCATGATTTAGCATTTTTTATGTGCTCGACGATGTACAATTTTATTAATTGTCTTGCACACTAGTAAGTAGCAAATCAGAATATCAGAAAAGAATGCAGCATATCAGAAAAAATTAAAGTGAGAAAAGGAAAGTCAGAATATGAGTAACAGAGGAAAAACAGTAGTGTAGTTTGGTTTACTTACTGAGCAATTAGTGCTCACTCCGTTATTTTACTGTTTTGCAGGTACTAGATGATTTATGGTCGGGTGGGACGTCAAGAAGCGGATTTGGCGGCACAGTCCAAGACTATTTTTCACTTATTAAAGTATATCAGTTATTTTGTGTGTATATTTATATGAATTAAAATTAGAACTTTCGGATTTTACATTATATACCTATATGTATATATGTTTACAAAAGTTATTTAGTGGATTTTGTCATATATTTCTCAAGAATTACTAGTTAGAGAGAATATTACAGTAACTTGATTTTTCTACACACCCTATTCAAAAATTGATTGTTTTTGAATGTATGCAATGTTCTTGTTTGATAATTGCATGGTGCCTAGTACATGCGCCTTAGACCTATTGTTTATTGTTTATTGGGTTTGTTTGTAATTTTATAAAGAAATAGGACTTGCGTGTCCTGCCTCTCTCTTTTATATCTCCATGTATTTCTTCTTCTCATCTCACTCCCCTTGTATGTAACGCGAGGTTTCTATTCTATTGATGTAAATTAGAATAAGATTTTTGTAATAAAATTCTTTGTAATGATCGTGCAGAAGAAACGAAGGAGTTATGAAGAGGAATAATTTGAAGACCCAAGATTAACTTTTAAACCCTAGGTTGACCTACCGATTCCTCTAGGCTCGAGGAAATCGGTTTTATTTGGGCCATGTACCGGCACGTTTAATTTTTGTTTAGAATGCATGCTAAGGTTGAATGTTCAATAACATGCCAAACAATGTCATTCTAACCAAGATAATAACCTGGTGAGACATTAAATAAAAACCCTCAAATAAAGTATATTAAGTCATGTATGCCTTCCATCACCATGGTTTTAATCAAACCATTGTTTGTTAGAACCTTGTTCGCCACAGCAAAGGGTACGCTTCTACCAGTGGGTGGTTAAAATTCATTGGAGTTTTCCTTAATGGTGATGGGTCGACTTAAAATGACAGTTTTGCTTATTCGTCACAGCGAAGGTTGATAAACACATCATAGGCATAGTAGAGAAGTGCACATGTTCTGTGTACATGGCGACATATAGTGTTCACCCTACTGATACTGGGAATCACACTTGGGGACAATGGCTGGGCCATTGGATTATGTGATTGGCTTGTTGGCTTGCTTCACATTTGAGGTTGGTAGTGGGAGCTATCAACTGGTGTGGATTAAGTTTGGTTGCCTACCTAATCAACCCATTTTGGCTTGTTCGCCAAAGCAAAGGTTTGAAATTGGCTAGATGGGATCTCAGTCCACTAGGAAAGCCAACGGGCTTTCTAGAGTTAATAGGGAGGGCTATTGACTTGAGGAAAATAGTGGGAGTGATTGTTTAATAAAAGGCCTTATTAAAATAAAAAATAAACATGATAATTTTGCTTTATTTTGCACTTGTAGATTCACTTTAATTGAGCAAAATGATATCAACATCACTGCGACAAATCATCAAACTGGGAGAGAAATGGAATGGTGAGAATTTCATTGACTGGTATAGAAGTATAAACAATATACTTTAGTAGCGATAGGTTATACACTATTGAGCAGACTTTGTCACCAGAGCCTGCTGATAGTTCTTTCTATGAGACTGGGTATGTATATGTGAAACATACACATGATGCGAACACAGAAATGACTAGATATATTGTGCTTGCATCAATGGCACCATTACTGCGACAATAGTGCCATAAAATGGACTTAGCTTCTATTCTTCATTTTCTTCAGAGAAATAAGAAGCATATAGTGTCTCGGTCGTTATTTAGATGTAGGATGGAAGAAGGTACCAAAATTGGCGATCATATACTCAAGTTGACCGAGTATATGAACAAGTTTAAATTTTGGGATGTAGACTTAATGAAGGTTTAGCAATAAACCTAATATTACAGTCTTTGCCAGATTCTTACTCTCAATTTATCTATGACTTCATTGAGGATGGTAAGAAGAATACCCTTTCTGAGCTTCTGGATATGTTGAACGCTACTGAGTCAGGCATGAGAATGTCAGAAACATTGACGTTGGTTGAAGCCAACTGAAGTGAGAAGGAAAGGGCTCAACAGTCATCGGAAGGAACTATTATAGATAGAAAAGGTGTTTGTCCTCACTGTGGGAATCCCAGCCACTGGAGGAAACATTGCAAGGCCTTCCTAGCAAAAAGGAAGAAGAATGTTACTTCTTCATCAGGTACGTTCTTGATTGAGATTAACTTCTCCCGTCAACATCTTGGGTCATTGAAACTCACATTTGTTCTAATGTATAGGGACCACGACAGAGTAGATTGCTCACCGAGGGAGAGGTGGACCTACCAGTTAGAGATGGAGCACAGCATTAGCTATAGGATCTTACTGTCTAATTTTGCCTACGGGCTTGTTACTTGGAACTTATGGATTATTATGATATTTGTTCAGTTTCTAGAAATAACTTTTCTATGTCCACTTTGGACAAGTAAGAATATTGCTTTATTAATGGATTGCTGTCTTTTAGTATAAATAATATTCTATGGAACTGTTTCATAATAATATGTTTTCAAAAATAGACAATAAGAATATTCTCAAAGTCACAACTACGCCAAATGTGGAGAGTTGAGTTAAACATACCTGAAGGTATGTGGGAGTTAGGTCCATAATGAGTTTTTGTGATCTACCACATAATTATGGGGTTATGCCCTAGAGACTGCGACTCACACACTAAACCATGTACCACCAAGGTCATAAGACTCCGTATGCACAATGGAGTGGGCGAAAGCCCAACTTGTCTTATCTAAGGATTTAGGGTTGAGAAGTTTATGTCAAGAAATTGACTTCGAACAAGCTGGGCTCGAAATCCTGTTAAAGTATATTTATGGGGTATCCTAAGGAGACTAAAGGATACTATTTCTACCATCCAGAAAAGCACACAACTTTTTGTTGCTCATACTGGTGTCTTCCTAGAAAAAGATATTTTCTAAGAAGTACTAGTGGGAGAAAAAGTAGAACTCGATGAAGTTCTAGTACCACAAGATACATTAGACGAAGGACGGGATGGTGTGCCACAGGAAGTGTTTGAACATCAGAAGGAGGTTACTCCACAATTTGTGGATCAAAGTGAACCACCTCAAGTAGCACATGAGCTATGTAGATCAGGAAGAGTACGTCGTGAGCCCGAGAGATATGATTTTCTCGTGACTCAACAGGGTGACATACTGGTCTACCAAGACAATGAGCCCAGAACCTACGATAAAGCTGTACGGATCCAGATTCCGTTAAATGGCTTAAAGCCATAAAATCTAAGATGGACTCCATGTACCAGAACCAGACATGGTGTCTAGTGAGTCCATCTGAAGGGGTAAAACCCATAAGGTGTAAATGGCTTTTCAAGAAGAAGCTTGACATGGATGGCAAGGTGCCTACCTCTAAGGCATGGCTCATACAAATTCATGGTATTGATTATGAAGAAACCTTTTGCCAGTTGCCATAATTAAATCCATCTTGATTATGCTTGTGATTGTTGCATATCTTGACTGTGAAATTTGGCAAATGAATGTCAAAATGGCTTTCCTGAATGGAAACCTTGAAGAAGATGTGTACATGACACAACCCAATGGTTTCGTTCTTGACGGACAAGCTAAAAGGATATGCAAGTTATAGAGGTCTGATAATCCTAGGATTATACTGTTTTATCTAGGCTTTTTGGTCGGATTTTGGATACTTCTTCTTTCGTTTGTGCCTAAATTGCAACCCAATTTCATATATTTTATGTTTCAGGCAAAAATGTTCAGTTAGAGCAAATACTAAACGAAATTGAGTTTTTTGACCCAGAAGCAAGCGAATCTTAGGATTCGGGGAAGTTCTAAAGCGGGTTTGAAGAACTATGAAGCTTGTCCTATTAGAGATCAATAAAGATTGAAGATTTAAGCAAGGAAGCAAGCGGAGGGTAATTTCGTAAATTCAAAATAGTTTAGAAAAGTTCACCGCGGTGATAAACTCTCGGGTTAGATAAAGAATTAGAAGCCAACTCGATGCCGCGGCGAAGTTTATTCTTCGCCGCGGTGAAGTTTGCAAGTTTTAGTTATTAAAACTGTGCGTTTTAATTTTATGCGGGAGTTTTAGGTTTTTTTGGACCAACTATATAAATAGGACTTAGTCATTTTAGAAGGGTTCGACTTTGTTTTGGGAGAAAGAAGGGAAGATTAAAGATTGAAACTCTTTGAATTCATCAAATAGGGAAGATTTTGTTCTCTTTTCTTTATTCCATCATGTTGAATGCCTTTCTTACAGCTTTTATTTTGCTTTGTGTTAAGTTTAGTATGAACTAACTCATTTTTGGGTAAGGGTTTTGATGTAATTGGGATTTTAATGTTTAATCAATAAATTGATGTTGCTTTTACATTCTATTGCATGGATTGTGTGATTACTCTTGTTTTTATTGAAATTAGTTGTTAAGCATGATGAGACTGAGAAGTGAATCATGTATTAGCTTCTTAGGGTAATTGCCATTGTTTTATTGAACGCTAGAGATAGGTTTGAGAATCAATGAAATCAATTTAGGATTCCATTTAGCTTAACGAACTTGGAACTATTAACCTTCAATTTGTTGCGTGCGGAAGCTTAATAGGGAAAAGTAGGAAAACATTGCCTGAGAATGTATGTTTTACACATTAGGGTGTCCGATTTATAATCCGTGCAGGTGAGTGTAGAAGTAATCGAATTCGTAGATTAATTCATAAAATCCTAGCAAAGTTAATTCAAGAGAAATATCAATATAAATTAGCTTTTAAAGTACGTAATAAATTTTGTTTTAACTTTAGATTAATTTTCTCCCGCAAATCCAAACATCTTTCGGTTTCTCCAACTTGATAAACAACTAGGAAAATCAGTGCTTAACACGCAATCCTTGTGGGAACGATACTCTACTTATCACTTTATTACTTTTTGTGACTAGTGCACTTGCTACACATTGCATGTTGTAATTTCAACGCATCAAGTTTTTGGCTTTGTTGCCGGGGATAGTTGATTATTAGTAGTGATAGTATTTAGTGTAGTACCAAATTGAAGCTTTTATTTCATTTTTGTAGTTAATCGTAAATATTATATAGTCTCAAGCTTGAGTTCTTTTGTTTGTAGTTTTTATTTTTATTTTGTAGTTAAGGTTAATTAACTGTTTCTTGTAGTGCATGTGGAGATCATGGCAGAAGTACATAGAACGTTGATGGATTATGCCATACCAATGGTGCAAGAATGCAATTATGGTATTATAAGGCCACCTGTTGCAGTGAACTTTGAGTTAAGCTAACAATAATTCAGATTAGCCAACAGTCAGTCCAATTTGGTGGAAATTCATATGAGGATCCAATTTTACATATCGCTAGCTTTCTAGAGATATGTGACACATTCAAGGTTAATGGAATGACTGATGATGCAATTAGGCTGAGATTGTTCTCATTTTCACTGAGAGATAAGGCAAAAGGTTGGCTCATGTCACACCCAGTTGGGACAATCACCACATGGGAAAGATTAGCTCAAAAGTTTCTTGCAAAATACTTCAAACAAGAGAAGACGGCAAAAATGAGAAATGACATTATCTCTTTCATGCAAGGCAACAATGAATCACTCTATGAAGCTTGGAGAGATACACAGAGTTGTTAAGGAAATGTCCACATCATGGTCTACCGTTTTGGATACAAGTCCAAACATTTTACAATGGTTGCTACCAAATATTCAAACTATGGTAGATGTGGCAGCAAGTGGAGCCTTAAATAACAAGACCCTAGAAGATGCTTATGAATTACTTGAGGTGATGGCCAACAATAACTACCAAAGACCTAATGAGAGAGCAATGCCAAAGAGAACAATGGGTTTACATGAAGTCGATGCGTTTTCCACATTATCCGCACAAATTTCATCACTTCAAAGTCAATTGGGAGGTATGAATGTAAATTCTATTCACTCACCTTTTATAACTTGTGAATTTTGTGCAGGAAACCATAGGAGTGTGGAATGCCAAGATGGAAACCAGTTAGTCTTCTCAACAACCGAGCAAGTGAATTACATGGTTAGTTCACAAAGGCTGCAAAATGACACATTCACCAACACCTACAATCTTGGTTGGGGGAATCACCCAAATTTGTACTGGAGCAATCAAAGCAGTCAATCAAATCAAAGGACAGTGCCAAACCATCAACCAGTGGTGAATCATCAACCATGTAAGCAAAGAATGTCAAAATTCGAGGATATGTTCAAGAAATTCATGCAAGAAACCACAAGTTTTATGAACGAGACACACTTAAACTTCAGAAATCAAGGAGTGTCCATTCGAAATTTGGAGGTTCAAGTGGGGCAAGTGGTTGAACAATTGAGAGAGAGATCTCAAGGTTCTTTGCCAAGCACAACGGTCACAAATCCTAAAGAACAATTAAATGTCATAACATTAAGGAGAGGTATAGTGTTGGAGCAACCTCATAATGAAGAAAAGTTGGAAGAACATGAAGACAAGACTAACGAAGAGGAATATCTCAAAGAAAAATGGTGTGCAAGATACTTAGGGGAATTTCAACCAAGCAACTCACCTCACAAGGAACAATTTGAGGAATTTGGTGTAAATACGCACAAGTCAAAATTGGTGTTGGAAGAGACTCCAAACATTGGACTCAACCAATCACCATCTCATCTCAAGTACGCATATACGAATTTGAAGTTCCGAAAAGATGCTTATGAGAATGCCTGAAATTCCAAAGGAAAGACCATGAGGTGGCAAAGGGAAGTGAAGCACCCCACAAGGATCCACATTGATGAAAGAATGAGAAAGTCGAGCTTTCAACTATAAACAAGCGCTTCTTAGGAGGCAACCCAAGTGTTCTTATTTTGAGTTGTTTTACATTTTTTTATGTATTATCTGACTTAGGAAATAGCTAAATTTCGTTTTCCTTTTTGTGTTTCCCAAGATTATACTGTTTTATCTAGGCTTTTTGGTTGGATTTTGGATACTTCTTCTTTCGTTTGTGCCTGAATTACAACTTAATTTCATATATTTTATGTTTCAGGCAAAAACGTGCAGTTAGAGCAAATACTGAGTAGAATGGAGTTTATAGACCCAGAAGCAAGCGAATCTTAGGATTCGGGGAAGTTCTGAAGCGGGTTTGAAGAACTATGAAGCTTGTCCTATTGGATATCAATAAAGATTGAAGATTCAAGCAAGGAAGCAAGCGGAGGGCAATTTCATAAATTCAGAAAAGTTCACCGCAGTGAAGTTCTTTCTTCGCCATGGCGATAGACTCTCGGGTCAGATAAAGAATTAGAAGCCAACTCGATGTTACGGCGAAGTTTATTCTTCGCCGTAGCGAAGTCTACAAGTTTTAGTTATTAAAACTGTGCATTTTAATTTTATGCGAGAGTTTTAGATTTTTTTGGACCAACTATATAAAAGGGACTTAGTCATTTTAGAAGGGTTCGACTTTGTTTTGGGAGAACGAAGAGAAGATTGGAGATTGAAACTCTTTGAATTCATCAAATAGGGAAGATTTTGTTCTCTTTTCTTTGTTCCATCATGTTGAATGCCTTTCTTATAGCTTTTATTTTGCTTTGTGTTAATTTTAGTATGAACTAACTCATTTTTGGGTTCGGGTTTTAATGTAATTGGGATTTTAATTTTTAATCAATAAATTGATGTTGCTTTTACATTCTATAGCATGGATTGTGTGATTACTCTTGTTTTTATTGAAATTACTTGTTAAGCATGATGAGACTGAGAAGTGAATCATGTATTAGCTTCTTAAGGTAATTGCCATTGTTTTATTGAACGCTAGAGATAGGTTTGAGAATCAATGAAATCAATTTAGGATTCCATTTAGCTTAACGAACTTGGAACTATTAACCTTCAATTTGTTGCGTGCGGAAGCTTAATAGGGAAAAGTAGGAAAACATAGCCTGAGAATGTATGTTTTACACATTAAGGTGTCCGATTTATAATCCGTGCAGGTGAGTGTAGAAGTAATCGAATTCGTAGATTAATTCATAAAATCCTAGTGAAGTCAAAATCCTAATTGCTTTGTTTAATTGAAATTTCTCTTGAATTAACTTTGCTATCATAAATTAGCTTTTAAAGTACGTAGTGAATTTTGTTTTAACTTTAGATTAATTTTCTCCCGCAAATCCAAACATCTTTCGATTTCTCCAACTTAATATACAACTAGGAAAATCAGTGCTTAACACGCAATCCTCGTGGGAATGATACTCTACTTATCACTTTATTACCTTTTGCAACTAGTGCACTTTCTACACATTGCATATTGTAATTTCAATGCATCAAGGTCCATACATGGACTCAAGCAAGCTTCAAGGAGCTGGAACATTCGTTTCGATGAAGCCATAAAATACTTTGGTTTCATCAAGAACAAAGATGAGGCCTGTGTTTACAAGAAAGTAAGTGGGAGCACAGTGGCATTCTTAGTGTTGTATGTTGACGACATACTTTTGATCGGGAATGATATACCAAGTTGCAGTCGGTAAACACTTGGTTATCCAAGTGATTCTCCATAAAGAACTTAGGAGAAGCAGCTTACATTCTCGGAATGAAGATCTATCGTGATAAATCAAGAAGTTTGCTTAGCCCAAGTCGAAGTACATAGACAAGGTACTGAAGAGATTCATTGTGGAAGAATCCAAGAAGGGATCTCTTCTGATGGCACATGGTGTTTATCTCTCTGGGGATATGTGTCCTAAACCACACATTAAGAGAGACATAGTGAAGAGGATCTCATATGCGTCAGCAATTGGATCCATCTTGTATGCTCAGATTAATATCTCATGTGCATTAAACACTTGTAAGGGATATCAAGCGGATCCAAGTGAGCGATTCTAATTGCATGCTTGGACTAATGTCTCATGTGCATGGAGCACTTGTAGTAGATATCGAATGGATCCAATTGAGCAATGTGATGTCATGTGCTCGAATTGATGTCTTATGTGCATTCAACACTTGTAGAAGATATCAATCAGATCCAAGTGAGTGACACTAGATGAGTGTCAATGGACATCCTTAAGTACTTGAAGAGGACTAAGGATTTGTTCTTGGATTATGGAGGGGTAGATGAGCTCATTGTAAGAAGATATAATGATGCTAATCTCCAAAATGGGTAAAGATGGTTTTCGCTTGCAATTCGTGTTCAGATTTTGTCTCAATAGAGCTGCAGTGAGCTGGAAGAGCTCGAAGCTAAGTATTGTAATGGATTCTTCAATTGATGCTAAGTATATCGTATTATTTAATGTAACCGTATAGGTGGTTTGGATCAAGAAGTTCATTACTGAACTTGATGTGGTTCCAAGCACTGTTGATCTAGTAAAGTTCTACAGCGATAATAATGGAGCCATTGTTGTGGCTGAGGAATCACGATCTCACCAGTAATCCAAACACTTACTTAGTTGATTCAATTTGATTTGAGTAGTCAATCAGAAAGAGAATGTGCAGATTTGTAAAGTACCTACTAACCCACTATTGAAGTTTCTGTTAAAGTAGAAGCATGATGGGCACTTGGGTCATTCGATGTTAAATACATGAATGATTGGCAATAGTGCAAATGGGAGATTGTTGGAGTAGGTGCCTTAGAGCTAATCAATTATTGTGGAATTAACTCTTTGTAATAATGTTTATTAATCAATAAAAGGCATTATCCACTATATCACATGTATTGATATATGTCCTTAGGATGGTGAACCGTGACGAGGGTATCAAGTGTTTCAAATCTTGATATTGAGAACCCTATGATCACATATGGTGGCCATTCTAGAAATGTTCGTAGCCCTAATATTATTCTGACCTAGGACACATATAATACAGTAAGGCTGTCATAATGTTGAACAACCCTGTCAAAAGGCAGTGACAAATCTCACTTGTCAAGGTTGTTTGCCAACAACATGGTGCGACACATGGGTGCTTACTGTAGGCAAGTTCATTGGACAGACCCACCAGAGGATTCCATATGGATGGTAACACCAGTGTCTATAGAATAAATCCTCTAACGAATGGGGGTGCATGTGATCCTTATACTTGAGATCACCAGAGCGCCTTGTGCACCGATTAGTGAAGTTTGACACTAGCCCAATGTAGTTCTATTCAGAGCTATCAATCAATACGATAGTGATTGACTGCATCAAATAGTGTATCAAGACTATAACGGATTGACAAAGGATTTATCACTCCTGGGTACGGAGAAGTTATCTCACTAGATAATTCAGTAGATGGCAATGACACTAAATCTGTGGCCATAGTGGGATTGAGTTGTTGTTCAATCCAATTTAATATTCTTGTCATTGTTCCAATAATTGAATGCAAACATATCGAGGATATCTAAGGTTGACACTATTTCTGTATCTCAGCCTCGATGAGATAATGGATGATGAAGGCATTTTATTGCACGGTAACCATACCATTGACAGGCTGCGGTTTCGCTGAATCCAAATCTATCGGGTGGCCATGATGCCTTGCTAGGGGCCAATCCTGGTCTGTGTGTAGTGAGACGATTAATTGATGTTAATCACAATGCTACACACTGTCGATATGATGAGGAGCCTACGAGTCACACACTTAGAAGATAATTTAAGAATCAATTTGTGAGAAGGGTATTTTTATCTTTTTGGACGAAATGGTATTTTGGTAATCTTGCAGTGCAATTAAATTTGTTGAAGTTGTTGCTTATATTTAATCTGATATTAAAATTAAATTAGTGAGATTATATTTAAATATATTTATGCATATATTTAAATGAATTGTTATTATTAATTAAATATTAATATATTATTATATATTAATTGAATTGAATTATAATAATAATTAATTAATTTAAAATACCAATTACATGGTGTTTGGTTGCAAGGGTAAGCTTGGGATGGTGCCCATGGGTATTCCTTATTGGAATAGGATTTTAATTAGTTGCACTATATAAGTGCAACTTAATTAAAACACAAGAGATAACTTTTATAAAAACAAAAACCCTAGCCACCCTATCTCTCTCTCTCTCTCTCAGGTTTTCACTCTTTGAGTGCAAAAAGAAAATTTTCTTTTCTTTGATTGTCTTTTGATTCTTGAAGCCGACAATTGTTCTAGCAAAACAATTGTCAGTTCTTCGGATTATCTTCGTGTGGATTTTCATGAGTGCGATCTTATATTGGATCGATTAGTGAAGAAATCCTATGAATAGTGTCGATGAGCAATACCTTGTGAACAGTGTCAATTGTTCATGTGCGGTGAACAGTAAATATGGAGCCTTCAAACGTGGGTATGAACTAAATCCTTGTATGGATTTGTTTTTACATAGATTTTATTTTACATTTTAGTTTATGCATGAAAACGTTATAATCTGTACTCAGATCTTGGTTCGTATAATTGATCGATTCGTTTTAAATATTACATTTTTTCCGCTGCGTGAACCTAATCACTTACTAACACAGAGTTGGTTGACATTATCATCCATCCACCATTCCAGAAGACTAAAAAGGGGAGAAAAATAGTTAAGCGTATTCCATCAGCCTATGAGGTTCCCTGGAGGATGAATAAGTGCTCAATTTGCAAGCAACCTGACCACAAGAGAAGTAGTTGCCAGAATCGATCACATGTAGATCCAGAAAATTAGGTTCGAATCGATCAAAGGCAAGAAAGCAAGCAACCTGCTATAAGATCTGTAGATAAGATCAGATCACTTAAGCGACAGAAGATCGCTTAAGCAATTGACTGTTATCAGCAAATCTTAACAATAGATCGTTTAAGTGTTCTTAGGTCACTTAAGATATTTGTTGTTTAGATCTCCTGATAAGAGCAAATCGCTTAAACGATCCTTGGTCGCTTAAGCGATCGGCTCTTATTTGTAGCTCTGAACAGCGGATCGCTTAAACGATTTGTTGCTTAGATCAAACCTGGTTAACACTAGATCGCTTAAGCGATCTGCTGCTTATATCAAATCTGGTGAACACCAGATTGCTTAAGGGACATAAGATCGATTAAGCAATCTGCTCTTATATGCAGATCTGACTAGCAGATCGCTTAAGCGATCTGATGAAGTTATTATGTTTCTCTTTTGTGGTGCATTAAACTGATTTTATTTCCTTATATTTCCAACTATGTCATCAAGAAGAATGATGAAATCGAGAGAGTTGCCAAGGTCAACCATTGAAGACTTGTTTTCAATTTTTTATGTTTTCAATTTAATTGTAACCTTGAATAAATCATCCCTTATATCATATTAAATAAAATTAATTATTTTTCATTTTTATCCATTTTAAAAAGGGTTTAAGTAAGTAAAATTTCTCATATTACCTTTGTAAGACATTGACTACTGCCCAAAGAAGTAAGACAGGAAAAATAAATATTATCAACATAATTGTCGTGTCAAGTCAATCAATCAATCAATCAATTTACTGAATTAATCACGAGTGTGACACATTAGTAGAAACGTATCTCATTTCACAAATATGGATGGTTATGATTGAATACAAAGCTAACCCATAATACGGAATATAATTTCTCACACAAACGTGCACAATATCAAAAGATTGAGGAGATAAGAAGCAAAATGACTTTGGTCGCTTAAGCGATCATGCATCGCTTAAGTGATCAAGGCTAAAAGTGAAGAATTGTTTAAGTGGTCTTGATTCTGCCTTGGACTTGATCGTTTAAGCGACCAAGGCTAAAAGCGAAGAATCACTTAAGCAATCGTGCACCTAGGATGATCTTGATTTTACCTTGGACTTGATCGCTTAAGTGACCAAGGCTAAAAGTGAAGAATCACTTAAGTGATCTTGATTCTACCTTGTACATAATCGTTTAAGCAATTGTACATCGCTTAAGCGACTAAGGCCAAATATACTAGATCGCGTAAGTGGGACCTAAAATCGGTTAAGCGATCCAGTATATTCAGATGATCTTTATTTTGCCTTTGACAAGATCGCTTAAGCGATAACATACATCGCTTAAGCGACCGAGGTTAAATATACAGGATTGCTTAAGCGAGATCATACATCGCTTAAGCGATCAAGGTTAATTTACTTTAGTACTTTAAAAACATTAAAATTTGTATTATATAGAATTATTCTATACTTTAATATTTCTTCTCCATGTTTATCTACACACGTAAAAAAATTAATTTAATTAAAATATAATTATAAAAAAAATCGATCCAGTGATATAAATAATCAAATCAATTGACACAAGACAGATCATGGTCCACTGAACTAGTCATACAGTCAAAATTCAAGCTTATTTCAATCTAGTCCCCCCACATCATACAAGATTTGGCTGTATTTTGGTCAGCAAAAAGAGCATAATAATTATTCTCAAATACATCATCCATATTTGTGAAATAAGGTACGTTTCTACTAACGTGTCACACTAGTGTGCTATGACATTCATCCATATATCATTAGGTTGTATGCCACATATCATAGTTATATTTTGATGTTGTGAACAACTGAGGTATAATTTAACGTTAATAATCTTCTTACATGGCCTTAATATGTGTTGATGGAATTAGGTTGCTAATAATCCTTCTTAATTGGCCTTAATATGTGTTAATAACCGATGTCGCTTAACATTAACGTTAATAATCTTGTGATGTTGTGAACGTCCGAAGTTCACATTAATATCACTTAATATGGGGTTGACAACCTATTCCAAAAAAAATAAAAAAATAAAAGGGATTGGATTGCTCAAACGATCTAGTGTTTATAAGCCTTCATCGCTTACCAAAAAAAAAAAATCACTTAAGCAATCTTGTCAAAGGCAGACTAATGATCATCCAAATATACTGGATCACTTAAAGCGATTTCAGGTCTCGCTTAAGCGATCCAGTATATTTAGCCTTATTCACTTAAGCAATGTAAAGTCGCTTAAGTGATCCAATATATTTAGCCTTAGTCACTTAAGCGATGTGCAGTCGCTTAAGCAATTACGTATAAGATAGAATCAAGATCACTTAAGTAATTCTTCACTTTTAGCCTTGGTCGCTTAAGCGATGCATGATCACTTAAGCGATCACATACAAGGCAGAATCAAGATCACTTAAGCGATTCTTCACTTTTAGCCTTGGTCCCTTAAGCGATGTAGGATTGCTTAAGCGATCCAGTCCAAGGCAAGATTAAGATCATCCCAAGTGCACGATCGCTTAAGCGATTTCAGGTCTCGCTTAAGCAATTCTTCGCTTCTAGCCTTGGTCGCTTAAGCGATGTTGGATCGCTTAAGCGATCAAGTCCAAGGCAGAATCAAAATCATCCCAGGTGCACAATCACTTAAGCGATTTCAAGTCTCACTTAAGCGACTCTTCGCTTTTAGCCTTGGTCGTTTAAGTGATGTTGGATCGCTTAAGCGATCAAGTCCAAGGCAGAATCAAAATCATCCCAGGTGCACAATCACTTAAGCGATTTCAAGTCTCACTTAAGCGACTCTTCGCTTTTAGCCTTGGTCGTTTAAGTGATGTTGGATCGCTTAAGCGATCAAGTCCAAGGCAGAATCAAGATCATCTCAGGTGCATGATCGCTTAAGTGCTTTCAGGTCTTGCTTGAGCGATTCTTCACTTTTAGCCTTGGTCGGTTAAGTGATGTTAGATCATTAAGCGATCAAGTCCAAGGTAGAATCAAGATCATCCCAAGTGCACGATCGCTTAAGCGATTCTTCACTTTTAGCCTTGGTCGCTTAAGCGATGTTAGATTGCTTAAGCGATCAAGTCTAAGGCAGAATTGAGATCATCCCAAGTGCACGATCACTTAAGCGATTTATGGTCTCTCTTAAGCAATTTTGGTCTTTTAGCCTTGGTCGCTTAAGCGATGTTGGATCGTTTAAGCGATCCTGTATAGGAAACCCTTGATTGCTTAAGCGATCATGGGCAACACATATTATTTCCAGCTTTTCTCCTTAATTTTGACAACCTAAAATCACCAACACATATTAATTCCATCTTTTCTCCTGAATTTGACAACCTAATTGCATCAATACATTAATTCCGTTTTTTCTCCTCAATTTGACAACCTATTTGCGTCAACACATACAAATTCCATTTAACAAGAATACTAAATAAACTTAAAGTCCAAAGAGGGAAAGAAATACTGAATTACTTTTGTATAAATTTGAAATGTGTCGATTACATTAAATTACAACATTATGAACAACAAATACATGTCCTATATACACCCAAAATAAAAGCAGCGCCAGTAGCCTGCATCCTCCCTCTTCATCATTGTCTTCAGCCACTTCCTCATCCTCCAAAATTATCTAGCACACCTTTAGTATCGGCAGCAATAGTAGTAGCCTCTTTGTCTTCTTCTATAGCACCCTTTCCAACATTATCCAGCACTGGCCTTGGCCATAAAGCATACATAACACCACAACCCAAGTATCAACAGCTTGACGCCTAACAACACTAGTTGATCCAAATCAGGACAATCCAATTATTCAAGACAACCCAATAAGAAATGTATTTCACATAAATTACAAAACTCTAAGTCCAACTTCCATACCTTTTGATGACAGCATCAACAATGACTTGGATTGGGTTCTGATCAATTAAAAGGGATTCATATGCCCATAGAAGCACTCAACAACCAAGCGCTCCCAAAAGTTGCTCATTGTATCATCATTCAACCTGTCCATTGGGTTGTTGGTCATGTCGAACTCAATAAATTTTAGTGCATATGCCTCGCAATCAGCACTACAATGGGAGGAAGACATTAACATTAGAATAAGCTTATAGAATAATTGTATTATGTAGGTTTTATACAAAATTTATCTCGAGTCATTTATCGGGACGGGAAGGAGCTTGAGTGGCCGCTTTCCTGTCAGTAGTTCATCACCTAAGTGCTGAAACATCCCGCTGTTACACAACAGCCGCACGAACAATGTACACAGCAGCTGCAACTCCATCTCTAACTACCTCTCTTGACAAATACTCAAGTTGCAATCAAGGATCTATAGCAAGCCTTCCTTTAGTAGCCAAACGACGGCTATCCAATGCATATTCTTGATGTTCACTTCTAATGTTTGCCCAACTATTGCCATATTTGGGCCTTTCCCTGCATACATATTACATCATCCTCTCATCAAACCGAAAATCATCAAGGCCACCGTCGAAGTCTTCTGTGGCCATTCGTTTCCACTTGCCTCCCCTTGTTGCACTTCCACCATTGGCCTTTTTCATTAACATGTCATATGTAGTTACTAGGCTTTAGCCAAAGGTCACATCGGTGATGGCACAGAGCGGATACAAAATATCACAATTACTGCTCTGTCGTAATCTCATAAGTGTCAATACCTCATCAATGTGCTGCATCAAATAAAAACAACATGATAAGTGTCTATTCAAATACCTCATCAATGGTTTTTCCTTAGGCAATATGTTTTGTTTTAAGAGATTGCTTAATGATCTCTTAAAACAAAAACAAATCGCTTAAGCAACCTCTTAAAAAAAAAAAAAAAGATCGCTTAAGCGATTCAGTATATAATACCTCATGGAAAACATAAGCAAAAATAAGGAAAAATATGGGAAAATAACTTACCGAGTTGTCGAGCCGCCTGCCCATTGTCAACATCTTTTCAAACTACTCCCGAGGATAATCCCCGGTCTTGCACGTCACACGCCCATCACTTCCATAATTATTGTAATAAGCATAGAAGAGTTTTTTCTTTTCCTCATCTATTGGCCTATACAAATCGACTTTTAACTCCTCCGTTTTCACTTCCCTACTTCCTCCGCCTTCCTCCTCAACCTCCTCCATTTTCACTTCCCCACTTCCTCCGCCTTCTTCCTCAACCTCCTCCATTTTCACTTCCCCACTTCTTTCGCCTTCCTCCTTACCCTCCTCCATTTTTGCTTCTCCACTTTCACGGACTTCCTCATTTTTTTTTCTTCGTTTTCCTTTTCTTTCTATACGTTAATGCCGTGTAAGGAGATTTTACGTGCTTACTCTTTCGGCTCTCTCTTTTATGCTCAGGTTGTACTTTACCACTTTCAATATCCCACCAACTTTCTCCACCACCCTATCAATTTTCTCCTCCACCCTTTTCATCCGCTCTTCCATCTTCTCAAACCTCTCATAAATAGTTGTTGTAAAACTATCAAAAAGACCGTTTATGAGGTCAACCACCTCATTCTCCCAACCCCAACGCCTTGGCAAATTAGTACTTGTTGTACTGATTTACCAACTAGATGGAGGCATACGAACCTCTTTATCCTCCTCCCTCCCACCAAATGGAGCTTCATCCTCGTCAGCCTCAACCACATTCTCAAGCAGTGGCCTTGCAGCTGCACTCAAATGCGTGACCCCTTCTAAGTCTAGCATTAGACAGTCTATCCCCTCATCTGCTACATCATCTAGTGCTCTAAACGATGTAACATACTCCTCTCCCAAGGGTGAGGACGGGACAGATGACTCCTTGTAATAAGAAAAAAATCAATCAAATTTAAGCCACATTTAAAAGCAAGTGCACATTCAAAAGATTAATCCTTTAATCTTACCCGAGCCACTTGAATTTCCATTTCTATCTTGTTATAGTCCCAATGGACACACTTCTCGGTATGCCATCGCAACATCTTAGGAAATTGCGGTCGCTCATCTGAAGTCTTCTTCCCCTCCCTCCCCAAAAAAAACGCCTTATCTAGAGCAGGGACGCCCTCATACATCCAAGCTTACATTATAAAAAACAGTCCATATCATAATTAAAAAACATATAATACAAAAAATATAACAAAGAACTATTAATATTTACCTGCATTGCCCATGGGAAGCCAAACAAATGGTACGTGGTTGGTCTATCCTTCTCGACAACTTGGCGATGTTTTATCCATGTCTTTTCCACGCAAGGACTCAATGGTTAGTTGAAATGATAACTGTTGCCACAGATAAGTATTAAAGAAGTCCATGTTGCTTGCAAACTTCACCCAATCCATATTAACGACTTTTGTTAAGTTAGAAACCATTAGGATCGAATGCATGAACCATACCAGGCACATCTTGAACTTCTCCAAAGAGGTATACCCATCTTCTCTTTTTAGCCAAGTTATTGGGTGCCCTGCTCTTCATTATTCTCTCTTGCTCTTCCGCATCTGGAAATGCCCTACATCTTAAGCCTGTCATCAGGGCAAATTTCATCATCCCAAAATGTAGTGGCTTCTCATCCACCACAAACCACATTTCATTTTTTTTGGACTTTTAACTGAGTGCATCAACATATAATGCATTCCCTACCCCTAGAACGCCTTTTTCCAATTTTCTTATATGTCTGCAAAATGACCGAACTAACTATCTTTGAATTGGTCCATACCCTTCCTTTGTTCCTCTAAAATCTCCTTTATTCTCATAAAAACTTGTCAACTTGACCTACCTATCACCATTACGGGGAAGTACGGTATCTTATCACTTACAACCTCTAACCCATGGTCTTTATAATTTACGCTTCGGAAAATCTGCACAATCGATATAAACTAAATATCAGCAAAAAAAAGAAACCAAAACAACTAATAGGTTGCCAATTTTGGGGGATATAGGCTTCAAGGGCATCGGGGACCGGGTGTTTTTAGAGGACCGAGGAAGCCAATGCAGGCCTTACAAAGGTTGTTGTGGCAGGTTCCATGACTGGAGATGGCTGAGGATGGCAAGAAGGGGTGGAATAGGGGGAGCTGGGGACTGCCCTGCATATTGTAGGGCTGGCCACAGGTAGCATGCGCGCACAACTGTGTGTGCGCAGCCCTACAATATGTAGGGCAGCCCTCCAATCCCCCTATTCCGCTCCCTCTTGCCATCCCTAGCCCTCCAACCTCCCACAAACAACGTCCTTACGGCCTCCTTTGCCTTCTCCTATCCTTTGGAACTCAAACAAAGCCACTCCCCCGATGCCCGCCAACTACTCGACAAAACGCCACAACCACCGCAACAATCAAAACCAACTACATATCCCCCAAATTTTCCCAAACCAATCAATTTTTTCAACAAATTCAAAACCATCAATAAAAAACGTATCTTTTCTTCACCGGCGTCCTCTTCTCACCTGAATTCTCGCTAGCATCCTCCTCTTTAGAACCATTTTTTGATTCTCCTTTCTGTTCTTGTGTCGCCATTGTCTCCTCTGCCGCTGGACCACCTTTACTCATCGGATGGTCCACCGAACGTCTTCTTTGACAACCGTTGAATAGCCACCACTGCCGAACTCTAGGATTTGGAGTGGGGTTGGATTTTCCTCCTCTTTGTGAATATAAGCCATGATTTTTGTGTAACGAAGCTTTAGAATCGAATATTTACCGGAAATAGGGAACTTTTATCTCCGAAAATCGTAGAGAAATGGAAGGTGTTTCGTCGGTCATTTTTTGGGTATACTGCTCGATTAAGCGATTTTGACGGGAGAGGGTCGTTTTTTAATTTTCAAAATTTTAAAAAATTTCCATTAATTAACTATTACCCATATACATTTCAATCTTTTCACTCTAGCCCCTTTTTGCATGTTTAGTTAAAATTAAGTGTGCCACGTCAGAATTTTAAATTTTAAAAAAAAAAAATGCTTCCGATTTTCAGGGTTATTTTTTAAAATCCAAGCTTTGAATGTTTGGGGAGTTAAATTTCCTCCTAGCCTCTACCCCTTGTTCTAACCCTACAATTCTGTCGGAGCCTTTGTTGTTTCCTTAATAGGGAAAGAGGCCAGCGCTGTAGGCAAGAAGGCATCCAACATTCCAGATATTAGACATCAACGAATCAAATTAAGGTAGAATGGGAAAATCATCATGTTCCGAAGAGCAAGACAATCAACATCAGTTTGGTGCAAATTTTGACATTAACATAGATTTTAACAATTATATTTAAATATGATTTTTTTTAGCTTTTTTTTTTTAATTATTAAAATGATATTAATTTTTTTCCCTTAAAAAGTGAATCTTGGTCTATATGTCAGTTTAAAGAAATTCAACAACATAGAGCTGAATTTCCCGATACAAAAGCCACAAAATTTCTTAATATTTTGACTACTATTACTTAGTGTTGTATATGAAGAAAAGAGTGTTATCTGAAATCTATTAATGGAGGAGAAAATCTAGATTTTGAGTTGGTACTACAAACCTCTCATAATTTGACATTTGTTAAAGTTTATTTAAAATCAAATAAAAAATTAATTACTTTAAAATTAAAAAAAATAAAATAGATAAGTCAGTATATTAAACTATTTTCTTGTTATCGTTATATTGATGACAAAATAGTGGTGAAATTCGATAAAATAAGGTGAAATCTGCCCAACTCACTTGGTGTGGAATATGGTCTCTTATTAAAAAATAAAAAACAACAGTAAATAATATTTAAGATGCTCAAAATTAGAAAGTAAATACAACAAAATATTGTTTGATTAAATTCGGAATCCAGGATGCAGCTTATTCTTCTTCCTTTGATGCTTGTCTTTGTCTTGGCAATTACAATCATCAACAGTTGTAGCGATGCAACCAAACTTCCTTTTCATTTCATTCCACATGCTAATTTTCCTTTTTTTCCCACTTAATTCTTTCCTCATCATAAAGCACTCTCTTTCTAGCTCTATCACCTTGTTGCTCATTTTCTTTATTTCCTCCTCCACTTCTTCCTTTATTACCATTTTCTCATCCTTACTCCTCCCATCTCGTAGCTGCAACTGTGTCACAAACAACACTTGCACAATCACCCTCAACGGCAATCTTTCGTTTTTGGCTGCGTGTTCACAAGCTTCCACTGACATCTTTTCCCAATCCAATACTTTACATATCTCTTCTCTCTCGATCTCTGTCAAGTATTTATGCTTCTCCAAGTATATATCAATTCCCCTGTAAATTCCATCTAAGTTTCTTTCTGTCCCTAAGGCTGAAGATGTTGTTGTTGCTATATTTGCAATGGAAATAAATGTTTCCATCTTCAAATCTATGTCACTTGCAACTTCTGCCATGAATTCTTCAATCAGTTCTGCCACTGTCATAAACCCTGCACTACTCGAGTTACAGTAGCTTCCATAGAAATTCTTTAAAATCCTCTTCAAACATTCAATCTCATATTGCACTTCTTTAGCATAACCTTTTGAAGGTATTAAGAGATCTTTTACTGTTGCTTGCTCGAGTTGTTTTCCAATCCTAATCTCAAACCCAGTTCTACAATCACAACTAGCATCCAAAGCGATTGCATACCGAAGCATTTCAAACAACAATGTACATGAAATGAGTCCCTTTTCAAGAGGCAACAACCCTTCTACCGCCTCAATGATTTCCCTTTGAGAATTCCTACTAATATTATTACTGGTGCTTGCAAAAACCCATCTTTTTGCATATTGACAAATGGATGCAGCCACGTACTCTGATGGAACTCTCTGCTTATTCATTGATAGAATGAGGGGCTCATAGAGTTGGAGAGAGAGTGTTGTCAAATCTTCGAAATCCCCATTATTAAGAAATAAGAGCCTTCGCCTTGCATTGGGATTATTGCAAATTTGGTCATCAGATGCATGATTTCTTATCATTGGTTCTCCAAGAAGGAGAAGGTGAGGATCAACTAGTGCTTTTGCAATAAGAGATTCTAAACACGAATCAACCAAGCCAAGATAAATTGCCTGTTGAAGAAAATTCTCAGCCACTCGGCAAACTTTAATGGTCTCATTCCAACTAGGGAGAACTTTACTTTGGAAGAAGTTGTAAGCCTGGCTTAAAAGATTATTTTTGGCGTGAGTTTCGGTCATTTCCAAGCAGTAAGCAACACAAATGAGAGGTATAACAATTTCAGTGGACATTTCCACTTCAAACCCATGGCAGAATCTTGCAACAACCTCTAAAATTTCTGAATCAACTGGAATTTCTCGGAGGAAATGCCAGAGATTTTCATGGGGTGTAGCGGCAGCTACTTTGGCTGATTTTGTAGCCAGAAGTTCCTAGAAAGTAAAAATATGACATGATATAAAATTTTAAATTAAAGTGGAAATAAAATTAATGAGAGAATTAAAAAATGTCTCACTCTGCTCAAACTCAAAGGCACATCAGGTACATTGAGCTGCAACTCAGATGAAGATGAAATCTTTGGCAACCTGAAAAAGTTGAATTAATAATGAAGAGGGTAGAACAATTTCAGTGAACAAAAAAGAATATGACTTACATGGAAGATGAAGATGGAGATCCTTCTGAGATGACTAATAATGAATGAAGTGTCAAATTACAACCAGCAAAACAAAACCAACGTTTAAAACTCAAATGTTCCTAAACAAATGGGTTTCTGTTGTGTGTGAATCTGATTTTGTATCTAAATTCTGATTTTCTTGTTTTAATAAATAAACCAAAATGTTATTTTCAAAAAAATAAGAAATTGTCTTCAAATGTGCAATACTTATTTCATTGTTGATTTATTTTATTGTTTTGGATTTACAAACATGATAGCATACGAGTTTAAACGTGATTTGAGATTAAATAACTCATCGTCTTCAATTAAAGTGAGAAGTATAGAAGAAAAAGTGAGGGAAATGGAAAGGGGAGTTCTTGATTCATCCTAAATACAGAACAAGAGGGGAGTTCTATTTGTAAACCCTCAACTCATTACCTTATTTTATTATTATTATTTTTTTTTTAATGATTGGAGTATCCAGACCAGTTTATATACATTTCAACTAATTTTTCAAAACCTTGAGACTATAGATAAGATAAAAGCTTTAATGACCATCCTATTAACAAAGTCATAACCTTATTAAATGAGCTGTAACCAAATTAAATGATACTCACCAATAAAATGTAAAGAAAAATTCAATGGGTTAAAGTCTAAGAAATGTTATATAATATAAATTAAAGTGCCATTGAATGGGCTGCTATTGGAAACAATAGTTGGATGACCAGGCTGTCAAATTTTTTTAAATATCAATTGAATAAATTATTTGAAAACATATTTTTGGTATGTGTTAATACTTTGAGTAATGCTAGCCTTATTCACTTTTCCTATTCACATTTTTTACTCACCTTTGTAAATATAAAATATAGTAAGAATACCATAAGCATAATACGGATACCATATGTCATTTTAACAAAGGTGAGTAAGAGAAATAAGTAAAATGTGTGAGTAAATATATCATTTTAACAAAGGTGAGTAAGAGAAATGAGTAAAATGTGTGAGTAAAACTAACATTTTTCTAATACTTTATAACTCACTAAAAAGTAAAACTTGAACTTTTTTGTCATTTTACATTTGGTAGCAATCAAAGAGCGAAATTTACCGAACACATTGTAAATTATTTTTCAAAGTCAACTAAAAAATGATTAAGTTCAAAGTTACAACAATCCCAAATTAATATGTTCTTATTTAATATCCTACTGTAAATTTGAAATCTTTTATGTTTGAAGCAGTGCTCAAGCGCTTTTGATGCTATTAAGTTGACGACAATCTTCTTGAACAAGTTTCAATGAATCCAATACCTTCGTCTGAGAAGACTAAAATCAAATCAACGAGAATGGCATTTAAAACAGAGAGACAGTTATTATATATCCATATGCAAGCTGCAGCCTTTAGGGTTTTTATCAGATAAAGGATGGAACATGGAAGAAGATGTGACTAAAACAGTCCGTTAATATGTCAATTTCAGGATGTCATTTATATACCATTGCCGCTGTGGAATTATCATATCAACAAGACAAGACTAGTTTCTTACCTAGCAAACTCAATTACTTTCGAACCTTTTCATATGAGAACATGCAAACACCACCACTTTCTTACTCAACAAAATTACTTTCCCATTTCTACTTTTGAACCTTCATAAGAGAAAATGCGAACCGCATTTCTGTAACTTAGATCTGCAACCTCTTCTTTAGGCATATCCAGCAAAGATGCAACGTAAATGAGTACCTGAAATTCGACCCATCATATTACCATTAGGAGCAAACATTTGATCAACAAACACATAAACTTCCATTAAGAGGTGACATATGTATTGAATTTTTCCATACACCATAATAATGTCCTAATTCAGCTTATGCTTTAATTTTCGCAGCCCTTCTACAAAAGCATCACCACATAAGCTTGTGTACGCTTCTTGATAAACTTTGAAGTTTAAACCTTGCCAAAGTTTCCAAGCAAAGCTATACATTAATCATATGGACTACTGTAGTTCTCCTCAACACAAAAGATTTGTTTACTCTAGGCAACCTTGAAAATTTTTAGCCAAAAGAACAACAAAATCATTGCTTATATACTTAAAAACCATCAATTTGAAGTGATTTGCATTGGGTAAATAATGTTTTCAGATGCTCAAACTTCCACCACTAATTCTTTGAGAAAACATACATAACCTAAACTTCATATAAATCTTGCAAATGTACTTGTCTATGCATGTACTGTAATAGTTACAAATTAGAGATTGGTCCAACATAGAGATGATATATACATCTCTAAGATGGAGAAGTTGAGAAACAATGATGAAAGACTCCTAGGACTGTGATAATATTGTGCTGTATCTAACCAATTCCCTACTAAGAGCCAAGCTCTACCTTACAAGTTACTGGACAAATTGTATCAGAGTGCAACAGTTAAGAGCAATGTACCAGTATACCTTACTAGTATCAATAGTGTAGATAATCTAACCTAGCCAACATCAGACCACAGTATAGCAAGTTCAGCAATGGACCATAGCACCTTCAACCTTACATCACCTTATCATTCTTGTGCGATTATTATTGGTTTTTTCTTTTTTTACAAATCAAGTTGCAGAAAACTTAATAGTTCATCCTCACTATGAGATACTAAACATAGCACTAAAGAATCCAAAGGTATCATATTCTCATTGTATCAAGTAGTCCTCTGTGTCATCCTCCGACCTTCTCTTTTCAATGCTTCTCTTTATTTCACAACAGGCATAGCATGTCCCAGCTTTATAACAATAAGAATTAAGAAAGCAATGAAACTGAATAGCTTTTGAACTGTTATAATGCCCAACGATGTTAGTGAAAAGTACAAATTCATCATGCTCTCAGTATAAAGAATGCATTACAAAGTATTGAACCAGCTGAAGTAGGTTTCTTGAATAGTTATTCATGTATGACCTGGCCATTAACATTTTTGTATGGAGAGACCACTTTTTAAGATAACAGTTATCTACAGGCATAACAAACTTATGCACAACGCAATATGAAACAATCATAAAATAAAGAGCGTAAGAAACATACGTTATGAATGTTTGCCGGATGATTTAGTGTTTCTTTTGGAAGCACTGATGAATCTTTTGAAGTATGGGGCTGTTCATCAGAGGGTGTACCAACTTTTGAGGCCAAGTTTTCTTCCTGGGCATGAAACTCTTGAGGGAGGGAAGGGTCTCCATCGACTAAAAACAGAGAATCTAAATTTGACTTTGGCAGTGCATCAGGTGCATCTGTCTCCAACAAAATCCTTTCTGAAGATACCTAACAAAAGTTTTGAGATTGAGTACCCTAAATATTTTGAAACGAATAAAGCATACTGAAATAGATTTCCAAACCATCTTCAGCATTTTCTTTGCCTTCTGTGTTTTCATGGACATAAGAAATCCAGAGAATGAAAAGTATGCACCAAGCTTTGAAAACTCTGGAACCATCTCAGCAGAACCCAGGTAAGAGTGGAGAATGACACCAGCAGGGAAAGGCCCAATAGATCTAGGGAAATAAGAAGCTTGCTTAGAAACATGTAAATATAAAATTTTATACATATTATAGTCCATTAAGAAGCAACTGGCCGGCAAAGACCATACAGGGTGCTTTATGACCACTAACAGTACATGACGTAAGGAATATGAAACTATTTCCATTCATCATCACAATATCCTCACTAATGATAAGAACTTTCAAGAGAAATAGAGAAACATAAACAATCATACTTCATTATCTCAAGCAGATCGCCAAAAGCACGGACACAATGTATGGATGCCGGCCTGTTCAATTCTTTTGCAAATTCAAGCTGTTGCCTAAATACTTCAACCTGGAATGATATAAAAAGACTAATCTATAAAGAACAGTTCGGAAATCATCAAACTTTGAGAGTTAAAAGCAAAAACCTCTGGAATAAATCAATTCGATATAACTTCGGAAATTTAAAGGGCTATTCAGAAACATTGCAACGAACAGTTCGAAAATCATCAAAGTTTGAGAGTCAAAAGCAAAAACCTCTGGAATAAATGGATTCGATATAACTTCAGAAATTTAAAGAGCTATTTAGAGACATTGCAACAATAAAAGCACCATTATACAAGAATTTTGGAGAACCGAGAGCAAAAACGAAGGTGCTTTAGTTTGCACCCTACACAGCACTCAATTCCGCCCAATCTTTATAATAACAAATGTTGACTTTTAATATTAATGCAAAAAAAGAAAAAATAAATAAAAAAAGAAGCAAATTTAGATTTATTTTGATTATTAATGCCAACCACATCCATAAACCTAAAAGCAAGAAAAAGAGAGAATCTAAAAACCTGATCCACGAAGTCAATCTCCCTTCCCCGAGAACCTTTATCCAAACCAATCTGAAAGCATGTCTGAATTAGAGAAAAATATATATTTTCATAATTGGAAAACAAGAAGTGAAAAATAAATAAAATAAACCTCCCCAATGGCAGCTGAGGGAGAAGCCTGAAAAAATTCCTTGAGAGTAGGGAACCAGTGAGGAGTCCTCTCTTGAATAAACCTATAAACAAACCCAACCCAACCCAAATCAAATCTATCATCAACCACAAAACAATTAATTTAATTGAATTGATGAATAAGAAGGGTAAATATACCAAGGATGAAGTCCAAAGCAAGGAATAACAGAAGAATAATTTTCACTCATTTGTTTGACCAAGTGCCAATCTTTCTCGGAGACTCCATTAACAGCGAAATGAAGCACACCAGAATTGAGGGTGGTTTCAAAAATTTGAGGTGCCTTGTGAAAGATTCTTGGGTCTTGAAGGTGACAGTGTGCGTCAAACAGTGTCTTTTTTGTATCTTACCTTTTCTCTCTTCTTTCTCTAGATATTACAACTTAATGCTATTCAAACATCTTTGTTTTTAACGTGACGCTTCTAATAGTAAATTATGGTTTACTTTTGTAGTTGGTTAAACAATTATTATAATCATTTTTTTTATATTTATTTAGCTAAAGAATTTCCAATTTCGAAATTTAAAGTTCAAAATTATTTAAAAAAAAAAAATGCATCTTTTATTTGTGGGTGCATTTCTCCTTGTAACTAAAATTGTGGTATCAATTGTTTCCATTTTCTAGTCACAGAGGGATAGGAATGGCAAAACTCCTTGGGGAGTGGGACGGCCCTGCACCATTCAGACTAGGGATCCTCGAGGACGGGCCCGATATTAATTTTGGGCCAAGGATAGAGATTTGTTCTAATCCTCGATGTAACTAAAGGTGGAAAAGTAATCCGTCCGACCCGACCCGCCACGGGTTACATCTTGGCGGGCTGGGCCTAACCCGCCCGCCAACAACCTGGCTGACAATTTGGGGAAAAAGGCTGGCCCAGCCCGGCGCCCCAACCCTAGCCCGACGGGTTAGGCGGCGGTCGCGGCCGGGTTAGCCTGATTTTCTTTTTTTTTTTTGTTTTTTTTATTATTTTTGTTTTTTAATTTAACTTTTCAAATAAATAATTATAAATATAATCGTTTTAGTTAACTTTCAAATATCAATATTCAATTCCATTCAAATTTTTTTTTTTTTTTGGTTAACATTTCAAATATTAATTCAATTTTAATACAATAAAATGTAATATAAGAAAAATTAGACTTATTCATTATCAAAAAATAAAATAAGAAATTACAACATTATTGCCTCGTTAAAACTCACCAAGAAAAACCCAATGGGAGAAAAACTTGGTAAAGAAAAAAGAATGCAATAATTGACAATTAATTTACAAATTACATTTTACAAAAAAACTAATTGGGAGTGGTTCACTAGGACCTCCTCATGTAACTATATTACAAAATTGAAATGATTCTACTAAGTATTGTCGATAACCTCATATTGATTTGATGGCGCGATCGTTCCCAATCTCGAAGACAGTGGGACTTCAATCATTTTTAGAGCAAGTTTAGTCCTCCTTTCATTTAAAATCTTTCACTTGCACTAATGTTTGTTTGGATGAGACGGTTGAGAAGGAACAGCGAAAACTCAAGGGAAGTCTTGATATACCGGGAAAAATACATTTTCTGGTCTCTAATACTCTAAGATATCAAAGTGACATGTTGAAAACATTTCGGGGTTGAAATATGTTGTTGAAGTTTATTACTCTGCGACTCCATGGAGGAGCAGTATATTAGTTGTTGTTGTTGTTGTTGTGGTGGTGGTGCTTTCTGAAGAGGAGGTTGTACTTCGGATTCGGGTCCTCCGGCTATTCAGTGCATTCCAAGAGTATAAGTCTTCATTTGTTGTTTTTCTTGCTACAGCTTCTCTGGATATTTCGCCTTTTGCGACTGCGGGTTCCCTACCTGTTTTCATATTGGAAATATATTCGAAAAGAATATTTTTTACCTCTCCTATTTGATTGACATATGATTCGGTTTGTAAATTTCACTTAAATTGTCAAAACTATTTTCTAAACGTGCTAATTTAATCTAGGATCAAATATAGCACATAAACAATAAAGAAAAGGAATGGGTCCCAATATTTCAAAAAAAAAAAATTCTATTGCCTTCATTGGTGCATGTAAAATTCATTGTTCTGTTTTTGGTAAATAACTCGAAATTTTTTATAATTGTAGTGATTACAATGGACTAGTAGGATAATACACATCAGAAAGTTGTAAAGTGGATGGTAAAAACATTGAGAAAGAATGAAAACTTTAGCTATCTTCCAATCATTTTCTACCAAATAATGAAGACCTCTATTATTTGCTACAAATAAATAATTATATTAGCATAAGGTAACATGAATTAAGCATTAAATAAGTACTATTCCATCTAACAGGCATATCTAATGCAAAAGTTCTAAGAGACATATTTGATTTTATACAAGCTTCTTGAAATTCAGCATTTCTTTTATACTACTAGTAACCAAGCTAAAGATTCCCTAATCTGTCAATATTTGTTTAATTGTTTCATACCACTTTTCACAATTAAATTAATACTCGACATGCACAAAGTTGGTAAAAAAAACTTCAAATTGTTAATAAAAGATAATTATTTGAAAAAATTCTATAGCTTTACTATGAACTTGCATATCTAAAGTTAAACTTATCAATTGCAATAATATCATAATCTTCTAAAACGTCAATTATTATAGATTTCTAAACACTATGATCCACATCATTAATCTAAACCTAAAAAAGATTTATTTATTTAAATTCATTCAAAATAATGATAGTCATACAAATATAATCTTGTTTAGCTTACCATTCCAATCGGCAGTTAAAGCCCACTAATATGACAAGTATGAAATTTATTTTTAATTCAATTTCATTTTTTTAAACAATTTTATTAATCATTTCTAGTTGCAGTTTTAGAATAACTTTAAACTTGGAAAAAAATGAATTTTGAACAAATCTTCAAAATATTTATCTTCTGCCATATTAATAGGTTGATCAGATGCAGAAAATATATAAAGCTAACTGTTCCCTATATACATCAGAATTATAACGCAAGTAGTACCCATATTAGTTATTTGAGTTTGATTGCTTTCTCTATTCCATGTTGATTAATATGTTTATTAGCATGCCTTTTTTAAAGTACTAGTACCATTACCTGAATCAGCTTTATAAACATTTGCACAATATTGCATCTTGCTTCTTGACTTGAACGCCATTTTCTGTCTCGTAAAACTTGTCGAAATGACCAAACGTCTGATGTATGTCTGTTTTCGCTTTCGACGGCAGTGATGATCTCGCCTCAGCTTGAGTGAAGTGGACGAGGACGGATTACGAGGCGACTTCTAGAACCACCGGGAGCTGTGGAATCACGACATATTTTGAGGTGTATCGGATTCTGAGACTGGGATTCGGACAGGGACTATTTGAATCTCCTGCATTCATAGTAAAATCAGCGGGGACTAGGACTAGGATAATAGTTTTCTCATCATTGAAATTGATGGGAGAGAAATATCTATCCATTGTAGACTTGTAGTTGAAAAAAAATTGATGTAGAAGAAATAAAAATTAAGAAGAAGAGATGGAATATGGAAATTGGAAATTGGAAATTTGGAATTTGGAAAATTGGAATATGAATTGAAATTACAAAAACTACTAAAAATTAAAATAAGAGCAAATTGATAACAAAAAGATTAAGAGATAAATGAATAATGAGAGAATAGAGATTAGAGAATATGAGAGAATGAGAGAATTTGAGTTGTGAGAAAAATATGAGAGTTTTAGGGCCAATTTTTAGAAAAATGGGGAAAGAAAATCACGAAAAAGACCCCTCCAATGGCTATAAAACGGTATATTTCAAGGGTTAAGGGTAATTGAAAAAATAAATAAATTTTACATTTTTTTAATCTTTTTTGGCCAACCGCCTTGAACCCCAGGTTGCGGTCTTCTTGCAGAGAGGACAAAACCGCCCGGGGGTTGCTAGCGGGTTGGGCTCAACCCGGCCGCCCTTAAGGCGGGCTGGTTGAACCCTCTTATTACGGGCCAGGTTAGGGTTGACCCGCCTAACCGGCCCATTTTTTCCAATTTAGTTGATACGTGGCCCGAAAGATTTAAAATTAATAATATAATGGAGTCTCCTTGTCGGCATTTGTGTGGGATATCCTGTTTTGTGGGAATCATCATTGAATTTCTCTTTTCTTTGTAACATATTCTAGCTGTATATTAGCATAGCTGTATCTTACAACTTGTTTCAGGCCAAACAAATTCTACCATCCAAACAGATTTAAATCAAAATTTAATCTTAGTCGAATACAACTAAATTCAAAATACATTATAAGACATAATTAATACCAACACTAAATCACTTGTTGGAGTAAATCCATGGAGCACGTTTTCGCACCACGTGTTATTCTTTTAGGTATTTTATTATAAGTTTTTATTGTAAAGTTTATAAATAGGGCTGTTTCGAGTGAGCCGAGCTAAGTTTCGGCTTGGAGCTGACCGTGAAGGGAGGAAATCGAGTCGGCAACGAGGAGCGAGCCTCTGAGTCTAGCTCGACTCGACTCGTGAAGGAGGAGGAAGCAATTCGACCTAGCTCGCGAGCCTGCTTAAGAGCAAGTTCGAGTCAGCTCCCGAGCTGGTAAAAAAAAAAACAATTTTTTTTTTTTTTTTTAAATTTAAGAGTAGATTTCAATTTTTTTTATAGGATCAGAGAAATAAAGTGTATGGACTTGTGTTGGACTGTTGGTTTAACATTGAGCTTCATGACGTTGTACTTTGATTATACAATTTGTGGTATTTATTGCTTTCTCTCAATAGTTTATTATTCACTTGGTAATATGACATCACACAATAATCATAGAATAAATAATCTCTGATTTCATTACTGATGAGTGACACTTCACAAGCAAACATCGCATGTGAGTGATCATGAAGAAGCGAAAAAAAAAAAAATGAAGTGTATAAATATAAATACATTCATTCAAGGAGGAGGGTCATGTTTCGAATTCAAAATACCTTTGTTGTTTGTACCATGGTTATCAAACGTGTATCGTATCGTGTTACGAAAAACCTAATTTTGGAATCGTGTACGCGTATCGTATGTATCGTAAGATACGTCTTTTCAAAAAATTAATAAAAAATCAAAATTTTCTAAAAATTAATATAATCCCAAGATTAATTAAAGAATTTATGGCATTATTACTTTAAATTACGGTATTACATAATCAAAATTAATCACAAAATTCCAAGATCATGTCAATATCTATATCTCCACTTATATTATATCATGTAAAAAGGGCAATAATATTTCTTTACTTTCTCATGCAAAATAGGTAAATTGGACAAGTTTAGTGAATCGGGGTGGGTGAACCGTTAACCGAATGGTTTTGGACATTGACCAAAATTAATAAAGTCGTATCGATTTATATCGATATTTTAAGGATACGAACGGATACGTATCGTAAGTAGAATACATATCAACATATCGAATGGTTTAGGATACAACCCTCTGATAAGTATCGTTGGCGACCTGTATCGAATATGTATCGTATGATATGTATCGGGTATCGTAGGATACTAACAACTGGTTTGTACGCATGTAGAAAAAAAAAAAAAAAAAAAAAACAAAGGTCAAAAATGCCTCTATTAATTGCCGTTTGGCTTGAAACTCACACATGCTCACATTCCAATTACTGTTTTTCAGCAAATTACTCATAGCAGCTTTACAAATACACTTCTTTAAATAAAGTCTAAAATAGCCCTAACTCTACCAATCTATGAACAATATAAACAACACATACCTTACAAGCCGACAACTTCAACAACCTTGACGACGACGATGGTGACAACAAGATTGGTTTGACGCTAACGAGACAAAAGCAAAACACGATGCGTCCACAAACATCAGCGAGATTTGAGGGATAGATACAGCGAGTCTGTGACAACATGACGACAAAACATATGGGTTGAGCGATGAGGAAAGACACGGAGGTGGCTGAAAAGTGGCTGAAATCTTTACTCA
Source organism: Pistacia vera (assembly GCF_008641045.1). Classification (NCBI taxonomy): domain Eukaryota; kingdom Viridiplantae; phylum Streptophyta; class Magnoliopsida; order Sapindales; family Anacardiaceae; genus Pistacia; species Pistacia vera. The sequence goes on along the minus strand of NW_022196737.1, from coordinate 89,160 downwards.
TTTGGTTTTACAACAAACAGGGGTGGAGTTGCATTTTTAGGGAGTTCAAAAATCGGGGGGATCTTTGTCATTTTTGCAAACCTTTTTCTTGAAAATTTTGTTTAATCCCCCATACTTTAAAAAACCCCTAAAATGCCCTACAAATTCTAGTGGATGCAGCTTGGGAGCCTAACGAGCCAAGCTAATCGAGCCGAGCTGTTAACGAGCAAACCAAGCCGAGTCGAGCCGGCTCGATGCATTAAACACTCTTATCAAACTTACTTTCCATCTCAGATAGGGATTTGATTTTTAATTAATCTTTTGTAAGTCATACATATGCACAGAGAAAACACAGAAAGCAATACAATAATAGTGGACGTAGGATTTGCACTTAGTATCCGAATCACTTTAAAAATTGTTTCCTTTGTGTCATTGCTCAATTTTTAGTTCATTCATTGATCCAATATCAAGAACACATATTTCATATAAATTCCTACGTAGATTCCACCATGAATCCTACGTACTATTCGTTATGCAAATTTCAACATTAACATTTTTGCATTAGAAGGAGGGCACCTGCAAAGCTCTTCGAATTTTCTTGCAGATCTTATTATATTTACCAACCTTGTGTGATATCCACCATGACTTGCGCCACTAGAGCCAACTCAAAGAACAAGGGTGTCACCAGCCGAGCTGAAGAGGTTTCCACAAGTCGTCTAAGGACAGTCTCGAAAGAGCGTGAATAGAATACAATTTCATTCCTAATTTAGAATAGGTTTTATCCTAAACCAATTAGTATATAATTGAATAGGGTTTTCCAATTAATATTAATATAATAAATATATTTAATATTAATTAGGTAATTTTTATTTATTTTATTTTAATAAGAAATAGACATAGGCGACAAACTATACAAAATTACCAAACCATCCTTTCCATATGAAAAGACCAAAATACCCTTAATCACTTCTTTGATCAAATAAGCGCTTCTGATTTAAATTCCCCTTATGTGTGTAGCCCGTAGGTCATGTTTGTAGTGAGTAGTATTGTGATTAACCACCAGTTAATCGCCTCATTACACACAGACCAAGTTGGCCCCTAGAAAGGGATCATGGCCACCCAACAAGTAAAGATCAACAAATAACTGATACCATATCAATCATATGGTCACCATGCAATCTAATCTATTGAGCTCTCATGTGTTTTGATGTGCTAAAACTAATAAAAAAAATTGATTATTATCTAACAAACATGCAAAGGTATGACAAAAGTCATAACCAAAACAAAAATACAGTTTTCCTAGATGGTATGACCATGCAGGACAAAGGAACGGTTCTTCCTAGTTTCATAGAGCTATCTAGATGAACATTCCTCATAGCATGGCCTCGTTCTAGGAGATTATTCATGCCTATGCCCAAAATCATGTCAAGCTGCTCTTATTGGCATGACCAAACTGCATGACCATTCCAATCAAGTTAAAAGTCAAAGTATTCAAATTCTAATGTTTTTACACCTTTGACAACTCTTGAAGACCAAGCTTTGAAGACCAAGTTAAAGTACAAGTGTTTCAAGCAGAACGATCACATCACACGACCATTCCTTCTCAAATTAGGTGGCTTTGGATTTTTTTTGGATTTTCAGGAGCCAATGGATCTATCGTTCCATATGGTGGAATGACCATTCGCGATGGTGGAACACCCACTCGTGATGGTGGAACGACCATTCCATAAACCTTAGAGCTAAGAAAAAGATTTTTTTGTGTTAAGAATGACCGTTCGCAATGGTGGAATGACCGTTCCACTAGCTTCTGCAGTTTTACATTAAATAAAGCAACGATTATAAACAACTCTATTTTAAATGAAAGGTAGTTGAAGATATAAATAGAGAGAGTTATTGCAAGAAGAAGAAGGGGAGAAGAACACGAAAAATCTATTATAGTACTCATAGTTCAACATTGATCTTCCCTCACTCTCTTTGTACTCAATCTTCTACCTTTAGAGAGAGAAACCTTGTAAAACATTGAGTGTATTAGTCTAGCTTAGGGCCAATCTTTCATAAACCTTTATATCAACCTTTCTAAAGGAGAAATCATGTAAAACTAGGTGCAATCCTATAAATCTAAAGGGGAAATCTTGTCAAACTATTTTAAGAGGCGAAATCTTATCAAACTAGTGTAAACGGTGCAATCTGATTCTAGTGGAACTTTAAGGAGGTTGCCTTGAAGAAGTGGATGTAGGAGACTTGTGGATATAGCTCTAAACCACTATAAACCTATGAGCATTTCTTCTCTCTCAACTCATTTATTATTCCTAGCATATTTATTACTTGAACATCATTATCACTTGTTCTTATTCATTGTTCTTTCATTTATTTCTCACCGTTGTTTATCTTTGTTGACCATTAACATTGTCATTTATTTTTTATCATTGTTGTTGATATAAATTCATAACTTGTGTGGTTGGTGAAAGTTTTTATTTCGTAATTATTTCCATTGATTCCTATTCAAACCCAACCACCACCCCCCCCCCCCCCCCCCCCCCCCCCCCTCCTCCCCTCCTCTCTTATAGGAATATTTGTCATATTTGGGTTCACATAATCCTTTCACCATCCGTTTCTCTTCAAAGCTGAGGTATATAAATAGTGTCATCCTCAGATAGCATCCTTGGTATTTAGGTGTTTGGTTTTTAAACTAACGACCAAGATAAAATCGGATTTGAGCAACAACTTAATTCCAATGTGGGCGCATATTTGATGTCATTGCCAATTAACTAAATTACGCAGTGAGATAACTACTCCCATAACCAGGAATGATGAATCCTTTGTCGTTGATCCACAATATCCATGATGTATTTCATAATATAGCCAATCACCACCATCTTAGGATCACATGCACCACCATCCGTAAGAGGGTTTATTCCATAGATATTGGGTTTATCATCTGCATGAAATCCTCCGGTGGGTCAGTCTATTGAACTTGCAGCCAACAAGCACCCATGCGTTGCATCAGGCTATCACCAAACAACCTTGACACATGAGACTTATCACTACCTTTCCGTAGAATCGTTCAATGCTATGATAACCTTACCGTATTATCTGTGCCCTGTGTCAAAATAATATTGAGGCTACGACCATTTTTAGAATGGCCACCATAAGTGCTCATAGGGTCCTCACAATCAAGATTTAAAATACTTGATACCCTCATCACCATTCTACTATTCTAAGGACATATATCACTAAATATAATTAAATACGATTTACACGATAGAATGAATAATATTGCCTTTATATTAATAGATAAACATGATACATGAGAGTCAATTTACAACTAATTGATTGGCTTTAGGACACCTATGTTAGGAAATGATCAAACATGGTAGTGAAAAAACAAAAATATTTACGACATGGATCGTTCTATAGAACCAAGATCAGGGCACAAATTTACAGTTTATATATAAAATAAGGATCTACAAAAAATCAGTTTAGAGTTTAAGAAATCATATGCACGTTTGGAGGCTCCTCCAACTTGTCTCTAAGCGTATTTCGCTGTCAACCCAAGTGTAGGATCGAACCGGTGTAGTCCACACGAAGATAACTTCAAGAAACTAAAGAAGGATTTGCCAGATCCTCTTTAGCCTTTAAGAACCAAGAAGAAAAATCAAAGTAATTTGATTCAAGTAAAAATTGCAAATCTGGCATGGAGAGTTTTTCAAGGGGCTGGAGTGTTTTTCCTTTTTTCAATGAATCAAATGAGTGAATGAATATTTCTTTTTTAATTCACAAAAAAACTGACACTTATGTAGTGCAAGTCTAATTGCCCTATTCCCTTATGGAATAGGCTTGGGCTCCAACCCAAACACCCCTTGTATCCAAACATTCCCATTTAGATATTTTAATTTTAATTTATCATTATCTCAATTAAATTCAATTAATATATATTTATAATATATATTAACATTTAACAATAATGATAATTTATTTAAATATATATGCGAACACATATTTAAACGTAATCTCACTTATTTAATTTTAATATCAAATTAAATAAAGGTTACGACCTCAGCAAATTTAATTGCACTGTGAAATTACCAAAATACCCTTTCGCCTAAAAAGAAGAAAACGCCCTTCTTTGGCTCTTAAATTATCTTCTATGTGTGTGACCCATAGACTCCTCATCATACTGGTAGTGTATAGTATTGCAATTAACACCAATTAATCGTCTCACTACACATAGACCAAGATTGGCCCCTAGCAAAGCATCATGGCCACCCGATAGATTTGGATTCAGCGAAGTAGCTACCTGTCAACGATATAGTTACCGTACAATTCGATCCTTTCATCATCCATTATCTCGATGAGACCGAGACATAGAAATAGTGTCAACCTTCAGTTACTCCCCATATTATGAATTCAGTTACTGGACCAATGACTTGTATAATAAACTAGATAGAGCAACAACTCAATCTCACTGTGGCCATAGTTTTAGTGTCATTGGCATTTACTGAATTACGTCGTGAGAAAACTTCTCCCGTACTCGGGAGGGATGAATCCTCTGTCTATCTACCATAGTCTTGATACACTCCTTAATGTAGCCAATCACTACCATATTGATAGCTCTGAATAGAACTGCATTAGGCTAGTGTCAAACTACACCAATCGATACATAAGGCGCTCCGGTGATCTTAAGTCTAAGGATCATATGCACCACCATTCGTTAGAAGATTTATTCCATAGACAATGAGGTTACCATCTATATGGAATCCTCTGGTGGGTAAGTCCAGTGAACTTGTCTACAATAAGCACCTATTGCACCAGGTTGTCACCAAACAACCTTGACAAGTGAGATCAATCACTGCCTTTCGATAGGGTCGTTCAACACTATGATAGCCTTACCGTATTATATGTGCCCTTACTTCAGAATAATACTGAGGCTATGGACGTTTCTAGAATGGCCATCTTATGTGCTCATAGGGTTCTCACTATCAAGATTTGAAATACTTGATACCCTCGTCACTGTTCTACCATTCTAAGGACATATATCAATACATGCAATGATGATTTATGCGATATAGTATAAAATGTCTTTTATTTATCAATGAACATTATTACAAGGAGTCAATTCTACAATAATTGATTGGCTCTAGGGCATCTACTCTAACAACCTACTCTAACATAACTCACATCGCAAAGACGCCCATGAATGACATGTTGACAATAACTCACGTCGTAGAGATACCCACTACTAGTGTGCAGGTCATAACCCATGCCAGGAAAGGGTAAACTCTCCTCATGCATACAACTTGCTCTTCTCAGGCAATAATGCACATCCAAATGTGTTCGAAAGAATGGGATAAGTAGGGCGACCTGCCCCAAGTGAGGACATTCTTGACCATTTAAATATGGCAAGGAATAACTGGAAAGCTCATACCGAGGTCGTAGAAAGCAGCCATCCAGTAGGCCAAGAGTTGGATAAGTTGCAAAAAGCCCTCAACGAGCTCCGGCTTTGACAAGACGAGCATGAAACTGGACACAAAGAATCTCTTTTTTCTACTATAGTGCTCCACACACCTCTCCCATCACGCTTCAGAATGTCCGATATATATATTTATTGATGGTAAAATTTGCACCAAAGAGATGTAATTAGATTCTTTGATGAAATCTATGCAAGAGATAGTGTGGAATCTGCGATGTGATATTGAATCAACAAAGAAAATCGAAAACACAAATAACAAAAGATTTTTAAAGTAGTTCAGATGCTTGATGCAAACCCTACATCCATTGTTTTTTGTATTACTTTCTTTGTATGTTTTTCTTTTTTACGTACAAGTGTGGCTTGCCAAAATATGAATGAAAAAAGATCCCTTATTAGAGTAAAAAATAAGCTTATATATTGTTACAATGACAAACTTGTCATCGCGTCATTGTGCTGGCGGCACAGGACATCATGTCATTGTGCTGGCCATGTAAGACATCGCATCATCATGCTCGTGACATGAGGTAATAGCATGTATTTGCATTAACAGGTAGCAGTTTATGATTGCAGCCTACACTACGACGACCATCCAAGTAGAGGGCATAAGTTTTTTAAATCTAATTTTGAACTCCAAAAACTGGGTGGCAAATGTTGTGCGGTCAATCCCTGGAGAGCGGATTCGCGCCACGGGTCATTCCATTTAGAGTTAACTTTATTTACAAGTTTGCTATTGTAACAGTATATAAGCTTACTTTTTAGTCAAATTAGGGATCTTTGTTCATTCATATTTTGGTAGCCTCCCTTGTATGTGAAAAAGAAAAAGAAACACAGAAAGAAATACAAAAAACAATGGACACAGGGTTTGCATCAAGCATCTGAACCACTTTAAAAATATCTTGTTATTTGTGTTTTCAATTCATGCGTTGATTCAACATCACATCATGGATTCCACAACATCCCTTGCGTATATTTCATCAAGAAATCTTTGTACATCTCGTTGGTGCGAATCTTAGCATCAACAATATTGATGATATTTCTGGTTTATATTAATAAAAATCTTTTCTCTAGTTATTAGTTTACTTATTAATTTTATTCACAAAAGTCAAATTGTTATTACCATGACTTACACTATGTACATACAACGCCCACACATACAAGAAGATGTTTATGAACTTATGCAAGAAGAAAATATATGCAAGAAGAATCTAGTTCTCTAATATATATATATATATATATATTAAAAAATTAAAAAAACAAAAACAAAAGAATTGGAAATTTGGGGCAAAGCAGCTCGAGGCGAGGATTGGCTTTGGCTTCATTTGGTACAACATTTTCACCATATCCTATTCTGCTATCTTATCCTATCCAAATACATATTTGTTTCAATATTCAAAATTCTTTTCAAAATCCAATCTTATTCTATTCAACTCAAAATATTAACAATTACCTTTCTCAATAAAATATTTAAAATTAACAAAAACTCCCCCACAAACCCAAGCCACTATCACCCACTAGTAGCCACGGCCACCACCAGTCGTTTCTGCTCTAATGGCGCACGACCGGCTGGATCTAGTTGGTCGTGTGCCAATCTAGCATTTTCTAGCCAGATCCACAGTGGATCTAGTTGGAAACAGTCAGATCTAAGGCAAAAAAATTGGTTGTTATGGCCAAATCTAGCTGTTAATGGTGGTCATATCTTGGTCGTCATTTGGCCGTCAACAACGATCAGATTTGTGGTTATAGATCTGGCCGTTTCCAACCAAATCCATGGTAGATCTAGCTAAAAAAGGGCAGATCAGTGCATGACTAGCCAGATCCAGCCGGTCATAGGTCATTTCGACAAATTCCAGCCACCTTTTAATGGTGGTGGCCGGTTGTTGGCAATAAGTGAGTGGGTGTGGGTATTTTTGTTAATTTATAAACTTTTATTATGAGGGTGTTTAGTTAAATTAACAAACCTAGGGGGTTAAAATAATCACAATATTTTCAGAAAATGCTATTCAGAAATGTATCAAACACATTTTCAAATTCAAATCCTATTCTCGTAAAAATAACCTAACTTAACTTTTTTCAAAATACTATCCTAAAAAGTGTCTAAATAGTGTACCAAGTGGACCCTTTAATTTTGAATTAGGGTTTGGAGACGACGAAGATGGTGACTCACTTGAGCGGGTCTCTCTCAAGATTGTGTTTCTTGGCTGCATACAATGCTTCATTCCGATTAGTAAATTACAAAGAGAAAAGAAAGAGTAGGGTTTGTTAATTTGGGCAAGATTGCTAAGATTGAGGGCGTTGGAGACAAGAAGAGGAGAGGAGAGAGAAATGTAGCCATTAGAGAGGGGTAAACTTCTGAGTTTTGTAGACAGAGAATGAGGATTGATTATTCACATTTTTTTTTTCGTGGGGAAAGCTTTTTTAAATGAGTATTGGATCTGGGGTGATTCTATGGAGTTCGAACAAATATGACATGTCGTGCAACCAATGTCCTACTTTAATTAGGTCGATGGTCCTGATTTCATTTTAGTTGTATAACCTAAGTATGTCCCACTTTGATCAATTCTATGGTCCTGATTTCATTTCACTTATAGTTACTAACCATGTATGTAATAGAAAACCTTATCCGTGCCCACACACATTTTAGGGCTTGAAAAATTAGGCTTAGGCTTAGTAAAAATTACAAGTATAGACAACTCTCTAAAATCTTGGGCTCAAGCTAGGAATTTTTTAAATGTAAACAGCGCCTAACTCGGGCAAGCCCGACTTGGGCCTGGGTATTTTCATCCCTTTTTGATGGGGAAAAATGGATGAGTGGATATAGTGAAGTGATTTTTAGCTCCCATTCAATTGATTAGTATCCCCCATTGCTAAATACGTTTATTCTATAATTAAAAAAAAAAAAAATCTCTTTAAACCTCATTTAATACCACAAATAGCCCTACAAGCTTATTTAGGTTTATTTTCCTTAATTTCAAACTTAATTATGGTTTTTATTTTACACCCTTTTTCCCCAATCTCAAACTTCATTAGGTCTTTTGTTTACAAATTTTTCTCCTAATTTCCTAATGTCATATTTGAAATTACTTTTTCTTTTACAGATTCATATTCATCTCATTGTGTGATTACTTTTTCTATTTTTTTAGTATTATATTTTCATCAAACAATCAAATATTTAAAATAAAACAAATTGTTTAAATGATTATGAAAATTTAGGGTTAGGGTTTTTGTAAGATTAAATGTTAAAAATTAAAACAAAAAATATAAAATAGAGTATAAGTGTATTTAGAAATTATAATGTTATTTCTAGTAATTTTGATTAAAATTAAACTTGTCAAAACAAAAGCTAAATTTAAAAATGAGAGATAATGATAAATTAGATGGGGGCTAGAAATATATTGCAGTGGATATATTGGCACTCCTATTAATGATCTAAAGAAACTCCACTTTTTAATAACTTTTATAATGTCAAATTTATCACTATGTTAAATTATCAAAATTAAGTTTAATTTCTAATGATCTTTAGAAATACTTTTGACACCTCACGTTTATCTTATTTAATTTCTAATAATTTAATCAAAATTAAATTATTATCCAAATTGTAGTTAATATTCATAATTGAACAAGTTTACCCTCTTATAATATTCATAATTGAACAAACAAATTACTAATTTACCCTTACTTTTCTATCTTAATACTTTAAGCCTTATTTTAATCTAATAGATAATGAAGACTTTTCAAGTAATATTTTTATAAATTTAGTCTTTATATGATGAATCTAATCCATCAAATAGTTGGGCAAGTTTATTATCCAAGTACTTGAAATTTCTCAACGTGGTATTCTTATCTCTAAATAGGCATGGCAATGGGGCGGGGCAGGGCGGGGATCTCATTCACCGTATCCATCCCCGTCCTCAAAATCACTCCCCACCCCCGCCCCATCCCCTTTATGGGGATGACAGGAATTCCCCTTCCCCACCCCAAAGGGGAATGTTGAAGGCCCGTCCCCGCCCCATTAATTTTACATAAACATAATTAATTTGAGCATTACCAAACACAATAGTTAACTCTCGTCCACATGACAAACACTTAATTAATCGTTTAAACATAGTTAATTTTACATAAATATGGCTTAGGGTTTGTTCTTGTTCAATTGTTTAGAGTGAGGGAAATTGGGAAAATATTGGTTTACATAGGTAGGATAATTGTGTAATTAGATGAAATATAGGAGTGGATATATATATATAATTTTTAATTTTATATATTTTATACGAGACGGGGTGGGGCGGGGGAAAGGCATCACCCACCCCCGCCCCATCCCCGAGGATGGGGATTGAAATGCCCCCCACCCCCGCCCCTATCCCCAAAAAAACTGGGGCTACCCCGCCCCATATAGGGCGGGGCAGGACAGGTCCCCAAAATTCCGGGGAACATTGCCATGCCTATCTCTAAAGGAGTTTTGATTTCCTTATTTTTAAGTGGAATCGTTATTGCCTCTAGATAATACTCAACCAACTAGTCAAGGTATTGACTATCAGTCTTGAAGTCTTAATCTCTACTCTAATAAAAATAAAGGTTAATATCATTTACACCCCCTAAGACTTAAGAAACTAATACTTGGACCTTTCAATTATCAGAAATGAAGGATCGAAAGACCTAAAAGGGGGGTAAATTAGGCTTTTAAACCTTCGAATGTCACTTTATCACAATATGCTTAAATTAAAACTATTAGTGACTTAAAGGTGTTTCTCTAGTGCAACATATGAATATGGAAAATGGCAAGCAATTGAAAATGCCTAAACATAAAAATAAATTGCATAAACTTAAAGAGATTAGGGAAAAGAAAAGCAAACACAACGATACATAATGGTTCAGCCCCAACCTGATCTATGTCCACTCCTTTTACGTTATCCCTCTTGGAGTATTCCATTATCTCCTTTGGTTGATCACCCAACCAAGCAAATCTAATACAAATAGCTTTCCTCCCAGTGTTATTAAATCCAAAAAATTGTTTCACAAGATGCAATTAGAACCCCTCTCTCATACACTAGGACTTACTTTCTCTCACTGGAATTGCCTAGAAACTCGAGAGTGAACCGTACTCTTTTACGACTCGAAATTTGATTGATAAAACAATGAAAAACTCTCTCAAAGAGTAGAAGAACAACTGCATAGCCCAAAGAAACCTAATTTACAAAGATACAAGTTTAGGATGTAGCAAAGGTTTGATTTAGAATATGAAATTTGCAAGTGAAAGCTCTAAAAGATTGTTTGATTTCTTTTGTTTTGAAAGAGATGAAATTTCAGATAATATAAAGTTATTTCAGAATTGGTTTTGCTTAATTCATAAATGGAACTGCAAAAATATAGCCATTATACCTAAAAATGGACTTTGAAAATTGTAGAAACCGGTCGACCATTTCCAATCCGATGGACTGTTTCCAATTCGGTTGACTGAATTTGACATGGTGTGTAATATCCAAGATCCAAGATGTCAAAGGTATGTTCCCAACTCAAAATAGTCATTTAGATGTTAATTTTATGTCAAAAAGCATAAAATCTAACTAAAGGTAAAATAGTCAATTCATTTGGAACGGTATGAATCAATTATTCATAAAAAGGTATTAGGGGCAAAATAGTCATTTTGCCTATGGAAAAGCATTGCAAAAATTCAAGGATGAGTAGGCTTAATTGCATTTAATGACATTAATTAAGTAATAATTATGTCTGGTGCCAAATAACTAAATTGCCCTTATATGAGAAATTAAGGACTTATGTGTTAATAAATTAAAATTATTGGGCTAACAAGGTGATTACATGTTTTAAAGGAGATGACAATGAAAATTCAAGGGAATTTTAGCTAAAAAATCAACCAACGGAGGAGAATAACTCATTTTCATCAATCTATCACTTATTTTCTCTCAAATTCCACCATAACTTCTATAATCCAAGTTTTCTCTCTCTAGTGATCAAAGAAGATTGGCCTAATTTTCTTCAAATGAGCAAGAATTGTGGGGAAATTTCTTCAAAAAGGTAGACCAAAAGCCAAGGATGCCAGAGACAGCAAGGCTACGCATGAGGGGAGATGATTTATCGTCATCTTGGCATTTTTATCATGATGTAAGTAATGTAAATGATAAATATTTGTGAAACACCTTTGGGAGCTTCCACCATATAAATATGTTTTGATTGTGTAATTTTTAGATAAATTCTTAAAATTTTTGAAATTATAAGTTTGAATCATGCGTGACATCTTATATGAATGTTTTGGATATTATTATTATTATTATTATTATTATTATTATTATTATCCTTGCACATGTTTTTCTAAATACAACTCGTTCTCTAGACATGTATCCCCCCAATTCACATTGAGAGATATTCAAAGGATACTTGACTAGAGAGGGGTTTTACATGGTGCCTACGTGGTGCACACATGGTACTAGCTGTTAAAAACAGCTAAGCCATATCTAGTTGACTGGATTCTGATACAATCCACCATATCAACTGGACAGAATAGGATCTACTCCAGTTTAGATTTGGAAGACATCTGGTCCATCGGACGAGGGTGAAAGTGTTTTAAACTATGGCAAAACTTTTACCTCCACAACTTTATAATGTCACATTTTATCCCCTTATTTAAACCTAGAAAGTGGATGCATGATCTCGTTGACTAACTTGGGTTAAACTACAAAATATGAAAAGTTGAGAAATCTATTTAACTCCCTGAGTTTGGAAAATGACATTTTGGCCCAAATATGAGAAACCCAAAAACATGTTTTTAAGAGCTTGCGTTTGCTAATTAGTTTTCTAGCCAAGACTCATGCTTTTAAAATTATAAATTGATTACAAGAAAATTATAAATTGACTAAGCTTCCTTGAAATCTTCCAAATTCTTGCAGCAAACTTTTTCTTTTCCCGTCTTAATGATCCTTTGAATTGCATTAGGGAATTTCCTTGCCATCTAAGTCTACACTTCAAGAAAAGTCATTAGTTAACATGTTTAAGGGAACCTTAGTTTGTTATAATCAAAATAAGAGCATGATGACTCCTTGAGTCAACAAGAAAGTATCATAAACACCCCTACCATCCATCTTAGGTGTTAAATTAGAGGTTGACTGCATTCGACTTGTGAAATGTTTGAATTGCCCCTGAAAATTTTCAACTAAAGACCTTTTTTTATTTTTTTATTTTGACTGTGTTTGACTTGTTAAATATTTGAAATGCCCCTTAAAGCTTTTCAATTTTACGTAAATACATTAATATAATTTTTTCTATTTTTTTAATATTTTTAAACTTTACATTGAATAATTTTTTTTTTTTAAAAAAAAAAAAGAAGAAGAAAAAGGAACTTATAAAATAAGAAAATTTATTATTTATATAAATCTATTTTTTTTTTAAATCTTTGAGAAATATTTATTGCTAATTATATAAACCTATAAAATTTCAAAAAATAAAATATCTTTACATAGTAAAATATTCTTATAAAACCAAACTCAATATATTTCCAAATAAAAAAAAAAAAAAAAGCAATGTAAAATTATGAAAATATATAAACAAAAAAAATTTAAATTAACAATTGGCCAATCATCTCGATTTCGGCCAGATCGCGGTGGATCTAGAGCTATAGATTCGTTGCAATCCTACATGGACCTCTAGATCGATGCGATCTGATGCTTAAGATTGATGAAGACGAATTGGTTGCTAAATTTAATTTGACAGTTGTGGTGTTTTTCTTTTTTAACTTTAATCTGCCAAAATTTTTTTGGTTTAACCAAACTCGTTTGATTTGATAATTTTGGGTTTTAGATTTTTTTTTTTTTTTTCTCTTTAACTTTTATAATGTTTATTTAATTATTTTAAGGGTTTAGCTTTAAAAAAAAATTGTCATCTAATTCATTTTGGAATGTTTATTTTGTGCTTGTTTCTATTAAATTTAACTGAGAAACTAATGGTAGGGGTTGTTTATGGTAGTTTTTGATAATTAAGAGGTCCAACTTAGTTTCTTGAGTTTCAAAAGGTGTAAATGGCTTTAACCCTAAAAATAAATGTAGCCTACACGGCGAAGTGGAAATGCGAATAAGATGAAAGAAAAACTATCACGTAACTTTCTTAGGATGTCGAAACCACAACAAAAGAAATCACATTTGGAACTCAAAAAATTATTGATAAACCATAAATAATTTTTGCACAACAACCCTTTGTATAGTTAGCTATTCTTAATACTACTAGAGTAAGGTAAATAAAATTCCTAATTGAACTAAAATCCCTAACTAGAAAAGCAAAACAAATAAGAAATCAATAGGAAAACCAAACTTAACTAAATAGATTTCCCAAATTATGAAATCTAATCAAAATAAGAAAATAATTATGACTCAAAATAAGAAAACTAAAATAACTCGAACTTCTCCTACATAAGTACGACTAAGATGGTTACTCTATTAACTTGAGATTAAGGTAAATATTCTTTAATTTTCATAGCGTCAAATTTATATATGGTATGTCAAATGTATATTTGGTATTTATACTCGAACTATAAATTTTACGTAGTCTAGTTTAATGCATGTAGACGTAAAAATCTACCTGTACGGAAGGGGGGTCTGATCCCGTGAGGTCAAGGCCACTAGCGATCTGCTGCACCTGCACACGTAGAGAAACACACACGTGAAGCGAACGGGAAACACCGGGGTGGTGTTCGCCGTAGGCACTCCGACGCTCAAGTCAGTNGGGTCACACACATAGAAGACAATTTAAGATCCAAGAAGAAAGAAGGGCATTTTCGTCTTTTAAGGCGAAAGGGTATTTTGGTAATTTCACAGTGCAATTAAATTTGCTGAGGTCGTAGCCTTTATTTAATTTGTTAGAAAAATTAAATAAGTGAAATTACGTTTAAATGTGTGTTCGCACATATTTAAATATATATTAATTGATTTTAACTGAGATAATGATGGAAAAATAAATTATTAGATTGGGAGTGTTTGGCAACATGGGGCGTTTGGGTTGGAGCCCAAGCCTATTCCGTATGGGATTAGGGCAAATTGATTAACTATAAAAAGAAAAGTGTGTGTCTTAATTGATTAATTAATTGATTTCTTCTTGAAATTAAAACACACAGCAGCCACTCCAAAACACTCCCACAGCAGAAACATCTTTGGCCTAAAAATCAATTCAATTGATTTGCTCTCTTCTTAATCTTGAAGCCAAAGAGGATCTAGCAAATCCCTCTTTGGTTCTTTTTGAGATTGTCTTCGTGTGGACTACGTAGGTTCGATCCTACACTTGGATCGTTAGCAAAACATTCGTCGACAAATTTGGAGGAGCCTCCAATGTGCGTTTGTTTTCTTTAAAACTCAGATTTATTTTTCTGCAGATTTTATTTAATATGAATTGTAAAATTATACCCTTGATCTTGGCTCATGTAAATGATCCCTGAATTATATTTTTTGTTTCCGCTGCGTGTATGGGACCGTTTACTAACAATGTCATATTCAAGAAGGCATATCTCAAGTTATACATATTAGATTGCTATGATCTTGGTCTCATTTTAAAGCTTAGGGAAAGGGCTACAATGTTTATGTTTAGGCCTCAACCCAGTTCAATATGTATGATGCTAAAAAATCACTCAAAAGGCCACAGATTTGACAGGGCAACCATGGTAACATGTTTTCTCTTAGGATTTTCATCAAACAATTCATATGCACATGAAAATACTAAGTTGGCTACACTTCCACATCTTTCTCAAGCCACCAAAATAGGAGTAAGAACTCCCTAAAACCAACAATCAACCTAGCTGAAATTCATCCTCCACCTTTCCACATCCATACTTTCATTTTTCATCCAAATTTCCATCAACTCAACACATACAAAGACATCAATTCTTATCACATATTAATAAATCAATTCTCATCCCATACTTATAAATAAATTCTCTACACATACTAATGAATCAATTTTCATCACATACTACTAGTTCACTTCCCATCATATACTAATAAATTACTTCTCATGGTTATGAAATTCACATATCAAACAACCTCAATTTTCAATCCATAATTTTTCATCATCCAAACACACATACAACAAAAAATAAATTTCTCTACACAACTTGTGATTAAATCAAGGCTAAAGTTGGATTTACTTACCTTGAATTTGAGCAACTCCAACACTATAATCTCTCTTTGATAGAATTCGCTTTCCTCTTAAACCTTAAGCATATAAAACCATAAGAATTCAAAACTTTAAAATTTAATCTCTCTTCTTGGTGCAAGAATCTTACTTTTGGATGCTTAGGATTGAAAATCTATCCAAAATCCTATGAATTTCCTTAGAAATCTAGTGAAGAAATTTGAGAGAATTTGGGTTGAGAATGGCATGAATGGAGGGGTAGAGTGGCTAGGGTTTCTCCTCTTGAACTCTTATTACATAATATATATATATGTGTGTGTGTGTGTGTGTGTGTGTGTGTGTGTAGTTTCTCATTTTACCCTTGCACTTTCTAAAAATTCCATCTATGTCCCTTAGTCAATTTCAAGAATGCCCTCATTTTTATTATCTTCTCCATGTTATTCTATTTCTTTTCACTCCCCACTCTTTCATCTAAATATGAGTGAAATGACCATTTTACCCCTAATAACATTTTAAAGAATTTCCTTCACACTTGTTCAAGATAACTCTAACTAGATTCAACTAAGGGTATTTGGACATAAATAAAGCTACGTACCTTGATGTGGGCGTTACACCGTGGTTCAAAAAGCTACATCAGATTGGGAGGCTAAGTTTAAAAAGGTCTCACTCGATCTCACCAAGGAGGTGGAAGGTCGCTAAGGGGTTGAAGCTGAGACTGAATAGCTTAGGCTCAAAGTTGGGGAGCTGAACTCGGCCATCACAAACTAAGCTTAGGAGACGTTGGTCTTCTTGGTGCAGAAATTGTAGGAAACTTATCCTTCGATCGACTTTTCCTTCTTTCCGAGGGCCTACTAGAAGGAAGTCGACAAGATGAGGACTAAGGCTTAAGGGATGGCCTATGTTTACTTGAACGACTCTAAGCCCAATGGAGAAGGTGAGAAGGCAACCGGGGAGGAAGAGAAAGATGCTAGCGTCAAGTAGGAGGTCAAGGATCCAACTCCTCCAGCCACTCTCTCTACTATTGTTGCCGACCTTTCTCTGTCTGAGATTTCGCAAGATGTCTTGGCTCCTACCCTCGAAGAGGCTGCCAAGACTCCTGCTGTTGAGGAACCATTTGCCTTGATTGGCGATGATCTCCGTGGTCCGGTTGGCGATGATGCCCCCGCTCCTCCAACTGCTTAGAGATTTTTGTTTTTTGTATCTCTTTTTTTTTTTTTTTTTTTAATTTAGTTTGTAATTGAACTTGATTGATCGATGAAAGATATGTTTTGCACATTTCTGTCGAGCAATATTTATTTCTGCAAAGTCGTTCTAACTGTCCTTATCGAACTTGGCATAAAAATTGAAATTTGTTCCAAGTTATGCATAGCTCGCTTCTTGAGGAACTTTTCAATTATACACAAGGAAATCTTATGCGAAAACACTGAGTTTGAGCTGATTGTCTACCTTGAGTTTTTGTCGCCAGCTTATGACCGATTTCCTTTGACATGTTTTACTTGAGTTTTCCCAACTTTAACTTTGTCGATTTGGGAAGTTTCTCTTGCAATGATTTGGATTCTGACGTGGCTTATCAAGCTAAGCTGCCTTTTTTGAACTCTTGACTCTAAGTTTTGGATGTGATCGCACGGGTCATGATTTTGAAACCACAGATGATAATTGATAAACAATATATTAATAAACAGAAAATGACAAACAAAGTAAAGTTCATGAATAATAACTATTTTTATTGATAGAATTTTGGCCATAAATGACCTTACAATGAATTATTAGAAAAAGACAAAAAATGATTGAAACTTGAGCTGGTTATTGGTAATACCTTCGCAAATGCTCGACGTTCCATGCTCGCAGTAAGGCTTCACCATTGAGGTGTTCCAGGTGGAAAGTTCCTAGTGAAGTTTTTCGGAGATCTTGAATGGACATTCCCATTTGGGCCCAAGTGCCCCCAAATTCGTGTTTTGTGTACCCTGGACAACTTTTCTAAGGACTAGGTCACCCACTTCAAAGTCTTTGTTCTTGACTTTGGAGTTGAAGTATCATTTGGCTCGCTGTTAGTATGAGCAAGCCTTAGCTGAGACTTGGTTTGATGTTCTTCAATTACGTCCAACCTCATGCAAAAAAGATCTTCACTTGTTTCTTCATTAAAGACTTTTTTTCAGAACGAACTAATCTGTACTTCAATTGGGGCCATTGCTTCACACTTGTATGATAGAGAGAACGAGGTTTCTGCTATCGAGCTTCTAGTTGTCGTTCTGTAAGACCATAAGGCCTTGGGCAATTCATCAACCCATCTTCCCTTCTAGGCATCAAGCTTCTTCTTAATGGTGTGCTTGATCACTTTGTTCACAACATCTACTTGACTGTTAGCTTGAGGCCAATAAACAGCGGTGAAGCTCTTCTTGATACTTAGCCTTTCATAGAAAGATCTAAAGTTCTCACAATCGAACTATTTTCCATTATCAGTTATTATTGTATGGGGAATTTTAAATCTACAAACGATGTTCTTGTAGATGAAATCCTTCAGCTTGTTTGATATGATGGTAGTTTGTTCGATATGATGGTAGCTAAAGGCTTGGCTTTTACCCACTTAGTGAAGTAGTCTATTGTAACCATTGTGAACTTCCTTTTTCTCGAGGGAAAGGGCCTATTAGATTGATCCCCCAGATTGCAAACGGCCAAGGACTTGTCAAGGTAGTTAGTTCTTGGGGTGGAGCTTGTGAAACATCAGCAAATCCTTAGCATTTATTGTACCTTGCACATGTCTGCTGTGTCATCAAAGACTATTAGCCAGTAACTTGGAAAAAGCACTTTACATGCTACAGATCTGCCCCTCGGATGGTTCCCACAAATGCCTTCATGGATTTCTCTTAAAACATAGTCTGTGTCTTCATGGTCAACACACCGCTCTTAGTTTTACCCACACTTATACCATTTGTCATTGATGAGCGTGTATCAAGATGAATTTGCTCGGAGTGTTTTGGCTTCGCTTCTTCCTTTTGGCACTGTTCCATCTCTTAGGTAGGCAATTATTGCATCCATCTAACTGTATCTCTGCCCTGTTACTAAGATTGATACCTACAAAGCGAGGATGCTTGGACTTGGGAGGAATTTAACAGGTATATAATCAGTCTTTAATTTTCTTGGCTCATCACCAAAGCTAGGCAGGCTAGAGCATTGGCCACCGAATTCTTCTCTCTCGGGATTTGAAGAATAGTGAAAGACTTGAACTGCTCCAGCTTGGATTTCACCTACCTGAGGTAGGATGTCCTTCTGTCTTCCTTGGCTTGATATTCCTCATAATCTAATAGACTACGAGTTGAGAGTCGCTGTAGATATTGATGGACTCTGTCCCATTTCCTTGGCGAGGTGGATCCCCGCAAGCATTGCTTCGTACTCTGCCTCGTTGTTAGAGGCAGTAAACTTGAATCTGACTATAGCTCTGATCGGGTTCCTTTTGAAACTTTCAAGCAAGAGCCTAGCTCCTGCCTTCTTTTCATTCGAGGACCTATCTAAATACGAAGTCCACTATCATAGATCGTCAAGCTTTGGTTTCTTCTATTCACTTACCTCCGAGGTGCTTGCCCCTGGCGGGTGATGAACAATTTTAATCCTTGCAAGTATATGAATCACAACTACAGTATGGTGTGCACATGCAAGGGTCAATCCCAAAGAGATTTGTAAGCACTCAATTAATCCTAATAAACTATGCCTTGATTAAAACAAATAAACTGAAGAAATCTAAAGAATTGATGAGGTAACAAACTTATAGTAAAAATAACTAATACTAAACAAATTGACAGAGAACAACTATTAAACTTATGTAAAATCCAATGAACTAAAACCTAGGTATCCAATTTTACCATAATAATTCAGTTTTATGTCAACTATCAAACTATTGTTATCACAATCCAAATTCTAGGGTTCACACTCACATAAGTAAGGTATTATCGTAAGGCGTTCAGGATTAATCTAGTATCTTTAACACAAGACTAGCTAGGGCGTATAGTCTAGCCTAATGATTAAAAACCCATCAAACACAAGAGTACTTGAAATCATGAATAAAGGCGCATCTGATACTAATCATTCAAGAAATCATGAACCAATTCGCATTTTGTCAGGGCATATACACAAAATACTAATCATTCACTCACACGAGCTATTCAAGAGTAGATAGGGTGTGTAGTCTAACCTTGTCTCACACAATCAATTAATTAATATTAAAGATGATCAAGCAATAACATCAATTAAAGATTGAATGAAGGACGATGAATAAATCTAGAATTGCAATGGATTGATAAAACAAATAGAATTAATAAAGACATAAAACCTTCTTATTAGGCTACATTGGATCCCTAGAAAAGTATTTAGTTAAACATGATTATAAGGAAATCAAACCTCAAACTCTTCAAAAACATGAAGTACAAGAGAAAAAGATGAAACCCTAGGTAGATCTTTTCTCCTTGCCTTCAATTCTCTCAAAGTTGAAGTAAAAGTCTCCCCTAAAAATACCTAAAGTGTAATAGTTTCTTTCTAGCTAGTATACTCTGAAAATAAACAATATTATAAGAAAATATATAAATATAGGTGAGTATGAAATAATGGGCCCATAATTAATTTTTTCTTTATATACAAATCTTTACATAATATAATAAAGTCACAAAATAGTAACTCGACAGTATCGCCAAACCTTTCTGCTTCTTGACGTTCCATGTGACTGTGTCTCACCTACTACCTATAAAAACATTGAAAACAACGGGGGGAGCACTAATTGCTCAGTAAGTAAACCCACTATGCTACCCTTCTCTCTCCGTTGCTTAAATGCTGAATTTCTTTCCTTACATCACACTTCACTATTCTTCTCTATTCTTTCTCAATTTCTAATTTCTCACTACTCAAGGTAATAGGCATGGTATTATGCATAGATATGATGCAAATGCACAAATGCATAGAATGTGCATTTTCTTTTCTATTCTCTTCTTTCTCTTCTTTCTTTCTATCTTTCTATTCTTTCTTTCTTTCTTGTCGATCGAACTCGGTTAAGGCATGGATTTGGAACCCTGGCCATGTGAGTGTATTCTCTAATTCTGATTACAGTCCTCATCCACATGCACTTCTAACAAACTGTACAATTCTTCTTTCTGAATTCTGAGGTCGCTCACTAAAGGCGGCATGCATGCGGGGCTATGTCACTCACGGGTTCCCCATCGCAACAACCTTCTCTTCTTTTATCTTTTTACACTTCTTTAAATAAAAAATTCAGATTTGAATTTCTTTAATATTCTCATTTCTTTCTATTTACTCTTTAATGTTCTTTAATGCTTTTTCATGCTCTTATGAGTATGTATGCATGTAGATGGGTTCATGCTTATAATTCTTTCTAAATTCACATGTTTAGATGCAATAATGCAATATGGAATGCAAACATGTCATTCTCTACCATCTACTAGCTCATCTAAAAATAACACATAACCATACTCATACATGCACTTCTCTTTGACATTTCATCAAACAACTTATGTATACATGTAAGCTCTAAATTGGCTACACTTCAACTTCTTTTCTAAGCCACCAAAATTTGGAACAAAATCTTACAAGATTAACGCCAAACCTATCCAAATTGCACACTCCATAATTTATACTCCAATTCTTCCATAATTCATCCAAACTCTCATCAAACATCAAATACACAAACACTACTTCTCATGGATAAGTTCCAACCATCATTCAACATCAAATCCATCAACAATTCTTCATATAAAACATATATATGCATAAAAGAAATTCTCTACACAATAATGCTTCAATCATAACTAGGGTAGGATTTACTTACCTTAGATGTGAGCAATCCAACACTTTAATAATCTTCTTTGATCCAACTCTCTTTCTCTTAAATCCTATGAACACAAATCATCAAAATTCAACACTTTAAAAATTAAAACTCAGTTCTTAGTGCAAGGATCTTACCTAAGGATGCTTGGGATTGAAATTCCACTAAAAATAACCCAAAATATATGAATTTCCCTTGAAAAAGAATTGAAGAAATTGAGAGAATTTGGGGATGAAGGTGGCGTGAAAGTGGAGGAAGAATGGCTAGGGTTTCATTCTTCAACTCTTGATATAACATAATATTATTTATAGTTTCCCATTTTACCCTTGCACTTTCTATGAAATTCCATCTATGTCTCTTAGTCAATTACCATAATGCCCTCATTTTTATTGCATTCTCCATGAAATTCTATCTCTTTTCACTCCCCATATTTTCAACTAATTATTAGTGAAAAGACCATTTTACCCCTAATGACAATTTAAGGGATTTTTTCTTCACACTTGTTCAAGATAACTTTAATAAAATTTAACTAAGGGTATTAGGGCATAAGTAAAACTACGTACCTCGATGTGGGCGTTACATAAAGACATCCTTTTATAGTACTAGGGTTGTGGGAAAGGATGGGAAAAATTCCTAGACAAAATAAGAGAATAAAATTCAATTCTAGGTGAAATAGAATAAGAGAATCCTAATGACATTAGGATTCCTTCAAACAAGCTATGCAAAGGTCTCCAAAATAAAACATGATAACTTTTGAATCTGGAAATGTTTTGAAAATATTAATTGTAGGTATTAAAATAATCTTTCTAACACTTCAAGAATCATCCAAATCTAAGGTCTATAGCTCAAGTTATTGTAGAAACACTAAAGCATGTTCCAAAACCCGCTTCTGCTTGTCTGATGTAACTTTCGGATCATTTTTTAACAACATTCCACATAGAACTGGATAAAATAATATGATAAAATTTTAGCTCCATCTCTTCTCTTTATAACGCCACTAGAATTAGGTCAATCGGATTTGTGTAGCTCAAGTTATGCTCATTTTAGTGCAACACGTTATGACAAAAAAACTCCCAAGCATAAAATTCACGAAGTGCGCCCTGGCATGATTTACTGGCACTGCGGCATGAAGTTTCTATCCATTTTGCAATTTTATACTGTGGCGTGGGAATAGTTTTGCTGTGGCAGACAATCTTTAAAAATCTATGACTTCTTCATTTAAGCTTCGATTCTTGAATTGTTTGTTCCTACACGCTTATGATTATTTCCTCTTCAATGTCCATGCTTGAAATCCTAATTTTTCAGCACCTAAACACTTGAAAATTCACAAAACATAACCGTGATTCTAGAAAACAAAAGAGATATAAAAATTAAGTAAAATTAACCAATTAAACCTAATTCTCTCACAAAATACCCTTAAAATCACTAAGTATGAGTCCACTTCCAAGCACTCATCATCGTGCTTGCTTCTCCCTCGGGCTGATAGGAAAATTCTGAAATTAAGTCTGCCAAAGCATGACCTTTTATCGCTATGCTCAAGATGTATTTGATATCACGCTGACTTATTTACATTGTCCACTGGATCAATCTGTCCGATGCCTTAGGCTTTTGCATTATTTTCCTCAACGAAAAGTTCGTTAGCACGTGAATGGTGTGCGCTAGAAAATAGGGCCACAATTTCTTAGCAGCAATGACTAGTGCATATGTGAGCTTCTCCATTTCAGGGTACATTGTCTCAGCATTGAGCAACCTCTTGCTCACATAGTACATCGGTCATTGCACTCCCGCCTCTTCGCGTACCAAAGCCATGTTGAAACCCTTATTCCCCTTCAGAGTTTCGAAGAATGGTAGGCACTTGTCTATGGCTTGGGAAACAAATCTACTAAGTGTGGCCACACACCCTGTTAAGCTTTGAACCTGTCTTATGCTGGTTAGGCTTTTCATGTCCAGGAGAGCTTGAATCCTTTTAGGGTTTGCTTCGACACCTCGTTGATTTACCAAAAAACCTAGAAACTTTGCCAAGCTTACTCTGAAAGCGCACTTTTGAGGGTTGAGCCTCATTCTGTATTTTTTAAGGATGTCGAACATTTCCCCCAGGTGCTCAATGTGGCTTTCGACGACCTTTGATTTGATGAGCATGTTGTTGATATACACCTCCATTGTTTTACCTATTTGCTTGGCAAACATCTTGTTCACCAAACGCTAGTAAGTTGGCCCAGCGTTCTTCAAGCCAAATGGCATAACCCTATGATAGTAAATACACCGGTCAGTAATAAATGAGGTGTGTTCTTCATTGGGCTGATACATTGTTCTCCCAGCTCTTTTGTTGGCCCTACTACGGGCTTTTCTTTATGGATGTGAAGATCTATGGTATCCTAAAAAGGTTTGGGGTTTGGCTCGGACTCTATAATGACCATGGTTCTCGAGAGTGGCCATTTTAGCATAGCATTAATGGCCCAGTTGTAACATTCCTAAGATTCTTTTATGTAACTTTTGATCATCACGACCTTGCCTAGAGTTGAGAACCTCATTGCCTAGCAGCGTACTAAAGTGTCTATACTCAAATCATCTAGGATCGGTCTTCTATGTAATACCCACATTCAAAAATATGGTAGGGATTATTTTATAGTCATAGTGAATTATTTAACTAGTTTTATAGAGGAATTCCATAAAAGTTTCAATAGGGGCAAAATGGTCATTTTACATAGAATCACGTGTTCAAGTGAAATGTGAGTATGATAAATATAATGTATTAAGTGTGCTAGCCATGAGAATAGAGTGGTAGAAAGATTATGGAAAATACACGTGATGTGATGCCGAGATAAATACGTGTTTGTAAAGTAATAGGAAGAAATTAAAGAATAAGGGTAAAATGGTCTTTTCACTCACATCTAGATGAAAAAGTGGTGAGTGTAAGGAAGCAAAATAATGTGAAGAAGATGATCATGAGGGTAATTAGGTAAATGACTAAAGGATAGATGAAATTTGGATATATATATATATATATATATTATATATATAATATATATATATATATATATATATAATATATATAATATATATATATATATATATAAGGCTTCAATTGACAAAACCCTAGCCATTCCATCCCTTGAGCATGCCATGTAATAGCTTCTTTTCTACTAGTATACTTAGAAAATATACTATGAAAACATACATACTTATTAAGTGAAAAGTAGATGGGCCCAAATTTTTCTTTTTTTACTTAACATATTATTCTTTACATAATACAAATTAACATTACAAAAACTTTTCCAATGGTGGACAGTGGTGCCATTTATCTCCGCGTCTCGACGTCCATCCGATCACTTCTCACCTATTTCCTGCAAAAACATAGAAAAACAATGGGGTGAACACAAATTGCTTAGTAAGTAAATCCTCTACTCTTCTATCCGTGTGCCTTACTCTTTAATTCTTTCCTTACTCTATTCTTTTCTTCTTCATTCTCTCTTTGTTCTTTCTCTTTTCTTTCACTGATTCTAGTTCTCACTGTTCTTTTCTTTCTTTCTAATTCTCTTTGTTCTTTCTTTCTTTCTTATTCTCTAGAACCATGGTAACACGCATGAATGGGATGCACATTCAGTAATGCTTAAAATGTATTTTCTTTTCTCTTTTTTATTTCTTGTTATGTTTTTTTTCTTTCTTGCTCAAGCTTTCTCATTCTTTCTTATTCTTAATCTTCTTCTTTCTTATTCTCTCCTATTCTTATTCTTTCTTCTTTCTTATGCTTTCTTTCTTTTCTTATTCTTTGCCGATCAGACTCGGTTGATGCATGGATTTGGAAACCTGACCGTGTGAGTGAGTACAGTCCTCATCTACATGCACTCTTGTGGACAGTACAAATTCTTTCTTCTTCTTAGGCCACTCAATTAATGTGGCATGCATGTAGGAAATTCTTCTTGGTACAACCCTCATCCACATACACTCTTACGGACTGTACAAATTCTTTTTCTTCTTATGCCACTTAATTAGCAACTAAATAGCTTGTATTGATATTGATAATATAAAAGCAATTCCCTGGCAACGGTGCCAAAAACTTGTTGAAATCTGCAAATGTAAAGAATTGTGCAAGTAATATAGCTCGAGTAACAAGTGTCAAATCCCAAGAGAATTACTACTACAAAGTACCACACTATCCTATCTTATTGCTATTTGATTAATCAGATTTTTAGAATGATTCAATGAAAAAAAAAAATAAACTAGAAACAAAACAAAAACATAATTTTATTAATACTTTGGTAGGAAATCAATATGACTAAACCTAGGGCATAGATTTCACACCAATTTAATCCTATGCATTGACAATTATCGTTAACCCAATTAAGCTTATTCTAAAGGCCAAACTCTCTAATATTTCGCTAACTTTCTCTTGAACAATTAACAAATTAACTTCTAATTACTAGCCTGAATTATCTCTAATCAGATTTAAGCAATTGGAGATCATTAAGTTCTATGAAATTTACCAGAGCCTCACAGATCCTGGTAACCTATCTCTAGCGTTCGCTCAATCTATTGTTTTAGTACCTTAGACTAATTATGTTTCATCTCTCAATCTCAACCTAACCCATAAAATCATTCAGCTCTAGGGCCCTTAAGAATTGAAAGCGTTAAGCGCAATAATAAAACTTAAAACAAAACTTAATAAAAATTAGCAACAAATAATTCAATGCATATTCATATAATTGGCTACATCTTAGCTCTAGAAAATTAAATTAGTTCATACTTTCAATAATAAAAGCAACCATTGTATTCATAAACATGAGTATAAGAAAGAGTAGAAAAACTTGTCTAATTGGTAACCCAAAATTGTAGGAATTTGCAATCTCCAAAGAGCGGCTAAACTTCTCTCTTTTCTAATCTCCCCCCAAAATCAGCTAAAGACATATATTTATACTCCTAGGGTTTTAGGGTTATGATTCCCACTATCGTAATCACTTTAGAAGTCTTAAAATAGGAAATACACATCATAAATTTAATGTAGAAAATTCCAGAATTGCAGTTGTGCCAAAGCACTATGCCTAGGCATAGTTGATTCTGCCCCAAAACTTGAAATCTTTAAAAGATGATGATGTTTGAGCATGATAACGTTCAAATTTGGCAAAGTGGTAAAGATATGAATTGTATCCCTTTGAATCATCTTGCCAAAGGTCTATGAATCGTCTTAATCTAAGTTCTATAGCTTGAAATATTTTCAAAATACCGAGGTATGCTCAAGCTGGAGCGTAATCTAGAATCTTCTCTTTACTTCAAACCTCCATAACTTCTTCAATTCAACTCTGATTCTTGATCTGTTTATTTCTACTCATCACTCATTATGTTGCTGACATGATTCTTCATCTGAGCATAACATTTAATGACTAGTAGCCTGAAAAACACTCAAACACACCCGTGATCCCGTAAAAGACAATTATGAAAATATTAAGCAACTTTACCAAATTAAGCCTAATTTCCCACAAATAATCCCCATAAACCACTAACTAAATGTGTATTTTCAAGCTCTTATTAGTGTTGTACAAATTCAATGTAAGTAAACCCAATCTAAGCTTTAATTTGAGTAGTATATGTGTAAGTTGATTCTTGAGTGTTTGTGTATGATGTATGATAAGAAGTATTGGTTGTTTAGATGCTTGTTTGATGGAGAATAATGTGTAGAAGTTCAGCCAAGATGAGTAGTTATGTAGATGTGATGTTTTGGTTGAACTTTGGATGAAATTTTGAAGAGTTGATGTTGGAATTTGGAAGTGTTGAATTTGGCCAGAATAGGGGCTGAGTTTTTGTTGAATTTTCTTCCAACTTTAAGGTATTTGGATAGATGTGGAGGTGTGGCCAACCATGTACTTATATGTGCATGTAAAATGTTTGGTTAAATTTCAAAAAAAATTCATGCATGAATTTATCAAATATTGTTAAAGATATTGTTTGAGAAAGGAAAGAATTGCTGTTAAAAGGTTGTATTAGACTTGACCAAGTATAAATTTAAGTGTTTAAGAGTGCATTTTGTTATGCCAAAATTTAGAATAACACTTGGTTATGTTAGTTCAATGAAATGAATGGCCTTTAGTGTGTGGTTCAAGTTGCTTGAACTTTTAGCATTAGTTTGAATGGCATATTGTATTTAGTCATTGAATTATGAGTTTTGAAACCTATGACTTTAGAAAACTGATGGCAAGAATTGCATATTAAATTGATGCAATAGTGTAATATTGATGATAGTAAAAGATGGGTGATTATATTATAATATTACAATATGCCACAATAAATTGTCAAGCTAGTAAGCTTGAAATTAGAAAGGTCATTCAAAGAATGGCTTGGCCAAATGAGGATATTGTTGTTTCTTGTTTTGAGATTAGTTATAAACAATATGTAATAAGTGATTTTATTGTTTAAAGAATAGAAAAGCTTTCCTAAGTATAGACATCAAAAGAAACATCAAAGAAATAGAAGTTTGGTTTATGTATTAAATACATGACCATTTTAGAAATTGATTGGCATGAGTATAGTTTTCATGCCTTATTATATATTACAAGCTATAGCATTGTGCTAAAAGATCTTAAGAATATGTTGTATTGGCCAAAAGTTTAGTTAAGAATGTCATAAAGAAATTAGAATTTATCCAAAGTATATATGTTGTGCTATATGTTAGATTGTATTTACAATGATTAATACGGCAATATAGATTAATGTATAGAATTTTGATAATCTGAGAATTATACTGCTTTTATTAGGCTTTTTGGCCGGATTTTAGATACTTCTTAGTTCAATTTTTGCCTGAATTGCTACTTAATTCTTTACATTTTGTGTTTTGGCCAAAATTGACATTTTGAGCAAATAATGAGCAAATTGGAGTTTCTAGACCCAGAAGCAGATTGAAGCACTATGAAGCTTGTTCCAATGAGAAAGCATCGGAGATCAAAGATTCAAGCAGAGGGCAATTCTGTAATTTTAGAATTCTTCATGAAGGTTTGCCGCGGCGAAGTTCTATTCTTTGCCATGGTGAAGGAAGCAAAACACGAGATTCTAACTTACCTCGTTGCCGCGGCGAAAGAAGTCTGCGGATTTTTGTTTTCTTCAAAACGCACAATTTTATTTTAGGAAAGTTGTACGTTTTTGGGTGAACTATAAAAGGAAAACTTTTCCATTTTGAGAAGGGTGGTCGAGGTTCGCTTGGTTTTCATTTTTCCTTTGAATAGATTTGACATTTTTGTTAAGAAAGTGAGAAGATTGGAGATTAAACCTTGTGGATTCTTCAACTAGGGGAAATATCTTTTCTTTTCTCTTAAATTCAATATGTTAAATGCTACGTTTACTGTATTTTGATTTAGTTATGAACTAACCCATTTTGGGTTAGGGTTTTGATTAAGTTCGAATTTCTATGGGTTAATGAATTGATTATTGCTTTTTCCATATTCTATTTCATAGATTGTGTGGTTATTCTGTTTTTAATGGAATTTATTTGATGAATATGATGAGATTGAGAAATGAATCATGTTGAGCTTCTTGGGTAATCACCATTATAGTATTGAATGCTAGAGATAGATTTGAGAATCAATGAAATCAATCTAGGATTCCATTAGCTTAATGAACTTGGATCTTTTATTCTTCAATTTGTTGGGTGATGAAGTTTAATAGGGAAAAGTAGGAATTCATAGCCTGAGAAGGTATGTTTGACAACTTAGAGAATTCAATTTACAATCTATGCATGTGAGTGTGAAATTAACATAATCAGTAGAATTCATCCATAGAGTCCGAATGAAGTCAAAACCCTAACCGTTTGTTAAATTGATATTATTCTTGTGTTTAAATTCTTGCTTTCATTAATTAGTCTTTAATACTTAGTAAGTTTTGTTTTAGTTTTAGATTTAATCTCTCCATTAATCGAAACACATTCGGTTCCTCCAACTTGAAAATAGTAGGAAATTTAGTGCTTAACAACCAATCCTCGTGGGAACGATACTCACTCATCACTTTATTACTTTGTGCGACTAGTGCACTTGCTATTTATGCATGTTGTAGTTACAACGCATCAAGTTTTTGGCGCCGTTGTCGGGGATTGAGTTGTGTGTTAACATTAAATTTTTCTTGTGTTAGCTAGATTGGAGCTTTATTTTTGCTTAATTGTGAGTTAGTTTAATTTTTGTTATTCTTTTTGGTTGGCTTGTGATCTCACTTTTTGTCTCTTTCTGTGTAGTTTATGTGAAGAGCAAGACATTAGCTAGTGGTTCCTGTTGATCCTGAGATTGAAAGAACCACTGGAAGACTTAACAAAAAAAGAAGAGAAAGAGATGCTACAGTGGAACCAGAGGTCATAGTTGTTGAGATGGCAGAAAATAGAACACTAAAGGAGTTTTCAATTCCCTCAGTTGATGGCAGTGGGTCGAGTATTACTAGACCAGCAGTACAAGCCAATAACTTTGAGATAAAGCCGGCAATCATCCAGATGATCCAACAGTCGATACAATCCAGGGGAGATTTGAAAGAAGATCCAAATCTACACATTGCCAATTTTTTGGAGATTTGTGATACTTTCAAGTCAAACGGAGTGTCAGATGATGCCATCAGATTGAGACTATTCCCGTTTTCATTGAAGGATAAAGCTAAGGGATGGTTAATGGCACTACCATCAGGAACGATCACAACATAGAATGATTTAGCATAGAAGTTCCTAACCAAATTCTTTCCTCCAGGAAAGTCGGCAAAGCTAAGAAATGATATCACATCATTTCTACAGAAAGAGTCGAAATCATTGTATGAGGCTTGGGAGAGATACAAAGAATTACTGAGGAGGTGTCCACATCATGGGTTGCCAGTTTAGATGTAAGTCCAAACATTTTATAACGGATTGATGGTGAATGTGCAAATTATGGTGGATGCAGCTTCGGGAGGAGCACTGCAAAATAAGACCCCGGAAGAAGCTCAAGAGTTGCTTGAAGTTTTGGCAAGCAACAATTATCAAAAACCTAATGAAAGGGTGTAACCAAAGAAATCTATGGGTCTTCATGAATTTGATGCATATATAGTCATTTCAACACAACTAACAGCACTTCAGAAACAGTTGGGAAGTATGCAGGTAAATTCCATTCAAGCACTTCAACTAACTTGTGAATTTTATGTAGGTAATCACGTGAGTAACGAATGTCAAGTGGGGAACACGTTTGCTTCAGCATCATCATCATCAGAGTAGGTTAACTACTTGGCAGAAAATCAAAGGCAACCAAACAATCCGTACTCCAACACATATAATCCTGGTTGGAGGAATCATCCGAACCTGTCTTGGGGCAATCAGAATCAACAGAATCAGCAGAACAATCAATGGAACCAAAGAGCATTGTCAAACAACCAAACAGGGGTGAACAATCAATCAGGAAAGCAAAGAGTGACAAAATTGGAGGACATGTTTGGAAAGTTTATGCAAGAGACCACAGGTTTTATGAATGAGATGAGAACGAATTTCAGAAATCAAGGGGCATCCATTCGAAACTTGGAGGTACAAGTGGGTCAGTTGGCTAATAAGTTAAATGAGAGACCACAAGGCTCACCACTGAGCAACACAGTGACTAACCCACGTGAGCAAGCAAATGCGATAAGTCTGAGAAGTGGGACAGTGTTGGAAGAGGTGGAAAAATCAAGGGAAGAAGAAAGTCCACCAAAGGGAAAGGAAAAGGAAGACTCTGATGAGGAAGTTGATGAAGAGATAGTTGCTGAAGAGAAACCATCTAGTTCCAGGGAAGAAGAACAAAAACGGGAAGTGAAACAAAGACAAAGGAAAGAGAAATTGCCATTTCCTGAGATACCACTAGAATTGGCACATCACACTCCTCCTGTGTCGTTTCTTCTGAGACTAAAGAAAAAGAATCAGGATAAGCAGTTTTCCAAATTCATTGAAATATTTAGAAAATTGCATATTAACATTCCTTTTGCAGATGCATTGCAACAGATGCCGAGCTACGCGAAATTTCTAAAGGAGATTTTATCAAATAAAAGGAAGTTAGAGGATGAGGAAATAGTGATGCTCACGGAGGAGTGCAGTGCCATTCTCCAGAAGAAGCTACCCCCAAAACTCAAAGATCTAGGGAGTTTTACTATTCCTTGCATTATAGGAGACATTACCTTTGATCAAGTTTTATGTGATTTAGGTGTTAGCATCAATTTAATGCCTTTTTCTATTTTCAGGAGATTGGGAATTGGTGAAGTGAAGCCAATGACCATGTCGTTACAGCTTGAAGATAGGTCCATAAAACATTTGAGGGGTATAGTGTAGGATGTGTTGGTGAAAGTGGACAAAGTGATTTTTCCAGCGGATTTTGTTATTTTGGACATGGAAGAGGATAAGGAAATTCCTCTTATTTTGGGCCGACCATTTCTGGCCATAAGAAGAGCACTTATTGATGTGCAAGAAGGGAAGTTACTGTTGAGGGTTCAAGATGAAACAGTAACGTTTAATGTGTTTGAGGCTATGAAGTTCCCATTCGAGTCAGATTCATGCTTTAGTGTTGATGTGGTGGATAAACTAGTAGTGGAGGTAATTGAAGAGAACACTCAACAACTACCTCTAGAAGCGTGTATTGCCCAATCAAGAACAATAGAGGTAGATGAGTCGGCAAAGAACGAATATGCTAGATTGTTGGAAGCACTTCAGCCGATTGATGAGAGTCAAGATCTAGAATTTGAGGAATTTGATTTTGAAAAAAAGAAGGAAAATGAAAGAAATGAAGAATCGCCAAAGCTTGAGCTGAAACCTTTACCTTCCCACCTCAAATATGTGTATCTTGGGGAATCAGAAACCTTCCCAGTAATCATCAGTTCAAGGTTGAGCAAATTGGAAGAAGAGCGATTAATTAAGGTGTTGAGGGAACACAAATCGGCAATTGGATGGACTATTTCAGATATTAGAGGCATCTCTCCATCTTTTTGCATGCATAAGATACTCATGGAGGATGATATCAAGCCTAGAGTTCAACCACAACGAAGATTGAATCCTTCGATAAAGGAAGTGCTAAGAAAGGAAGTGCTAAAACTTCTAGATGCGGGAATAATTTATCCCATTTCTGATAGTCCATGGGTGAGCCCGGTGCAAGTGGTTCCGAAGAAGGGAGTATCACTGTGATAAAGAATGAGAGCAATGAATTGATACCAACTAGGATGGTCACGGGCTGGAGAGTGTGCATTGACTATGGGAAATTAAATGAAGCGACAAGGAAGGATCATTTTCCACTTCCTTTCATCGATCATATGCTGGAGAGATTAGCAGGGCATGCTTATTACTGTTTCTTGGATGGTTATTCAGGATATAATCAGATTGCCATCGCTCCTAAGGATCAAGAGAAGACGACTTTCACTTGTCCCTATGGCACCTTTGGTTACTGAAGGATGCCCTTTGGGTTGTGCAATGCACCAGCCACATTTCAAAGATGCATGATGTCAATCTTTGGAGATATGGTGGAGCAGTTTATAGAAGTCTTCATGGATGAATTCTGTGTTTTTGGTTCGTCTTTTGATACTTGCTTATCTAATCTCTCTTTTGTTTTGCAGCGATGTCAGGAGACGAACTTGGTGCTCAACTGGGAGAAGTGCCATTTCATGGTCCAGGAAAGAATAGTGCTTGGTCATAGAATTTCAAAGGATGGAATAGAAGTGGATCGAACAAAGACGGACGTGATTGAGAAGCTGCCACCACTCTCAAATGTTAAAGCAGTTCGAAGTTTCTTGGGGCATACAGGGTTTTATAGACGGTTTATCAAGGATTTTTCTAAGATCTCTATACCCTTTTGCAATTTATTGATTAAAGATGTTGCTTTTGATTTTAATGATGAATGCATGCATGCCTTTCAAACTCTAAAAAAATTATTAGTGTCTGCACCTATTATTGCAGTTCCCGATTGGGGACTACCATTTGAATTGATGTGTGATGCTAGTGATTTTGCACTAGGAGTAGTGTTAGGACAGAGGAAAAATAAAGTGTTGCATGTAATTCAGTATGCTAGCAAAACACTCACTGATGCATAATTGAATTACACCACCACTGAAAAAGAATTGTTGGCTATGGTTTTTGCTTTTTACAAATTTCGTTCATATTTGCTAGGTGCCAAGGTGATAGTCTACACAGACCATTTAGCACTCAAGCACCAATTGGCAAAGCAAGAAGCGAAACCTCAGCTGATAAGATGGATCCTATTGCTATAAGAGTTTGAGTTGGAGATACGAGATAAAAAAGGGTCGAAAAATGTAGTGTCGGATCATTTGTCAAGGATTGAACAACCAATTAAGAGAAATGAAGAGGAATCCCAAATCAAAGAAACTTTCCCAGATGAGAAATTAATGAGAGTGGAGGAAGCACCGTGGTATGCAAATTTTGCAAACTACTTGTCATAGAGAGTGCTCCATATCGGCATGACCTTCCAACAAAAGAGAAATTTTTTCTCAGATTTGAAGTACTCCTTCATGGAAGAGCCATTTCTGTATAGACACTATACTGATCAGATGATACGTAGATGTGTCCCAAAAGAGGAAATGGAGAGTATCATACGACATTGTCACGAAAGGGAAGTGGGTGGCCATTCTAGAGGAGCTAGAACAACATCCAAGGTTCTTCAATCTGAGTTTTATTGGCCAACCCTTTTCAAGGATTCTTTTCGGATGGTTCAGGAATGCGACTAGTGTCAACAGAGTGGGAATATTTCAAAGTGAGATGAGATGCCACTAAACAATATCCTAGTTGTTGAGCTGTTCAATGTATGGGGAATTGACTTCATAGGTCCTTTTCCAAATTCTTACGGGAACATGTACATTTTGGTAGCGGTGGACTACGTATCAAAATGGGTGGAAGAAGTTGCATTGCCATCCAATAATGCCCGGGTAGTGGTTAATTTTGTGAGAAATAACATTTTCTCAAGGTTTGGAGTACCACGGGCAATCATTAGTGATGGAGGATTGCATTTTTGCAACAGGCAATTGGATACACTGTTGGGGAAATATGCGATGAAACATAGAGTTGCGACACCCTACCATCCACAGACTAGCGGACAGGTGGAATTGTCAAACAGAGAACTAAAGGGAATTTTAGAAAAGACAGTCAATGCATTGAGGAAGGATTGGTCACGGAAGTTGGATGATGCATTATGGGCCTACCGTACTGCATTTAAAACTCCGATTGGTATGTCTCTATTTAGGATGGTTTATGGGAAAACATGTCATTTGCCAGTAGAACTTGAGCATAAGGCCTATTGGGCAGTCAAGTAGCTCAACATGGATTTACGAGCTGCTAGGAAAGTAAAGATGCTGACTTTGAATCAACTCAATGAGTTCTGTCACGAAGCTTATGAGAATGCTAAGATGTACAAGGAAAAGACTAAGAAGTGGCATGACAAGCATATCAGGAAGAAGAACTTTGAAGTGGGTCAGAAAGTGTTGTTGTTTAATGTTAGACTTAGGCTTTTCCCTTGAAAACTTAGGTCTAGATGGTCCGGACCTTTCATAGTTACAAGAATTCACCCATTCGGAGCGATGGAGGTGTCACATGAAGAAAAAGGCACATTTAAGGTCAATGGACAGAGGTTGAAGCCATACATCGATGGATTGATGAGTTGTAAGTCAATCCCCCTCCGACTTGACATTCCGACATGAAGACTTGAGAAAGTCAAGCTTTCGACTATAAAAAAGCGCTCCTTGGGAGGCAACCCAAGTGTTCCCAATTGTTGTTATTTATTTATTGTTTTGAAGTTGTTTAGTTTTCTTATGATTTTTAGATGAAGCTTAATTTGTGTATTTTTGGGTGTTTCAGGTGAATTACCGAATCGAGGCGAAAAATGGAATTTTTCCAATTTTTGCCATGGCGAAGAAGTTTCTTTGCTGTGGCGAACTACAGTGTGCAAGAAGTGGAATTCGAAAAGTCCCAGACTTCGCCGCGGTGAAGTATTTTCTTTGCTAAGGCGCTGTGGGCTCCGGAATTTTTCGCCACGGCGAAGCATTTATTTTCACCTTGGCAAAGAAAGTTGGGCGAAATTGGCTAAGGGAAAGTTCGTCGCGGCGCAGAAGTTTCTTCGCCGAGGCACTGTATGAACTGGATTTTTTCACAGCGTCGACTAGGTTGAAAATTTTTTATTTGTAGAATTAAGAACTTCACTACGTCGAAGCTTGTTCTTTGCCGTGGCGAAGTCTGCTTTTTATAAATACCCACGCGCCTTTTCATTTTTAACGCAAAAGTTCAAAACACATTCGAGAGCAAAATTTTTCCTACTTCAATCCAGAGTTTTTTCAGCACAATCCCATCACTTTTCTGTTAGTAAACGGTCCCGTATACGCAGCAGAAACAAAAAAATAATATAACAGGATCGTTTACATGAGCCAAGATCAAGGGTATGATTTTACAATTTATATTAAACAAAATCTGCATAAATATTCAACATGAGTTAAGAGAAACAAACGCACGTTGAAGGCTCCTCCAAATTTGTTGACGAACGTTTTGCTACCGATCCAAGTGTAGGATCGAACCTGCGTAGTGCACACGAAGACAATCTTAAAAGAACCAAAGAGGGATTTGCTAGATCCTCTTTGGCTTCAAGATTAATAAGAAGACAAAATCAATTGAATTGATTTCAAGCTCAGATGTTACTGCCGTGGGAGAAGCAAAAGGGCTGCTGTGTGTATTTTTGGTTTTACAAAGAAACTCCTTTATTAAAAATCACACCTTTTTCTTTTATATTTAAAAAACAATTTGCCCAATCCCATACGAATAGGCTTGGGCTCCAACCCAAACGCCCCATGTTGCCAAACACTCCAATTTGATTTATTTTAATTTCCATCATTATCTCAATTAAAATCAATTAATAATATATAATAATATATATATATTATATTAACTTTAACATAGATAATATATTTAAATATGTGCGAACACATATTTAAACGTAATTTCACTTATTTAATTTTTCTAACAAATTAAATAAGGCTATGACCTCAGCAAATTTAATTTGCACTGTGAAATTACCAAAATACCCTTTCGCCTTAAAAGACGAAAATGCCCTTCTTTCTTCTTGCATCTTAATTGTCTTCTATGTGTGTGACCCCTTAGGCTCCTCATCATATCGGCAGTGTATAGTATTGCGATTACCACCAATTAATCGTCTCACTAATACACAGAAAGATTGGCCCCTAGTAAGGCATCATGGCCACCCGATAGATTCGGATTCAGCAAAGTAGCTACCTGTCAACGATATGTTACCGTGCATTCGATCCTTTCATCATACGTTATCTCGACGAGACGAAGGCATAATAGTGTCAACCTTCGGTTACTCTCGATATTATTTATTCAGTTTCTGGACCAATACCCGTATTATAAACTGGATAGAGCAACAACTCAATCCCACTGTGGCACAGTTTTAGTGCATTGCCATATCTGAATTGCGCCGTGAGATACTTCTCCCGTACCCAGGAGTGATAAATCCTCTGTCAATCCACCATAGTCTTGATACACTCCTTGATGCAGCAATCCCCACCGTATTGACGCTCTGAAAAGAACTGCGTTAGGCTAGTGTCAACTACACCAATCGGTGCACAGGCGCTCCGGTGATCTCAAGTCTAAGGATCACATGCACCACCATTCGTTAGAGGATTTGTTCCATAGACACTGGGGTTACCATCCATATGGAATCCTCTGGTGGTTCAGTCCAGTGAACTTGCTGTGGTGTAATCGCCTACAACAACACCTATGTGTGCACCAGGTTGTCACCAAACAACCTTGACAAGTGAGATCAGTCACTGCCTTCGACAGGGTCGTTCAACACTATGATAGCCTTACCGTATTATCTGTGCCCTTAGTTCAGATAATACTGGGGCTACAGACGTTTCTAGATGGCCACCATATGTGCTCATAGGGTTCTCACTATCAAGATTTGAACACTTGATACCCTCGTCACGACTCTACCATTCAAGGACATAATCAATACATATTGCAATAATAATGATTACACGATATGAAATAAATGCCTTTTATTGATTAGACATTATTAGAGAGTCATTTTACAATAATTGATTGGCTCTAGGGCATCTCCTCTAACAATCCCCACTTGCACTATAGCCAATCATTCATGTATTTAATACCAAATGATCTCATTGCCTGTCATGCTTCTGCTGCGACAGAGGCTTTGTTGTGGATCGCGCAGATTGTCGTCAGTATGCACTTTACTAATCTTACGTCTTTCCTCTCAACTATCTCTCTGATGAGATGGAATCGTCTGAGTATGTGTCTGGATTTCTGATGAGATCTTGGTTCCCTGGCTTGAGCAATTGCTCCATTGCTGTCACAATAGATGTCTATAGGATCAACAATCGTAGGAAACCCACAGTTCAGTAATGAACTTCTTAATCCAGACTGCCTCCTGGCCGCATCCGACAATGCAATATACTCAGCCTCCTTGTAGAATCCGCTACATTGCTTGCTTGGAGCTCTTCCAGCTCACTACATCGCTATTGAGACAAAAATACAACCCTGATTGCGATCGTAATCCTTTGTCCGTTTGGAAACTAGCATCACTGTATCCTCTTACAGTGAGCTCATCTTCCCCTCCATAAACCAAGAACATTCTTAGTCCTCTTCAGGTACTTAAGAATATCTTGACAGCCTCCGTGACGCTCACCTGGATCCGATTGATATCTACTACAAGTGCTCAAGGCACTGAGACATCTCGAGTACATGCATGCCATACATGATGATCCTATTACTGATGCATATAGGATCCTCTTCATCCTATCTCTCTCACTTGTGTTTTAGGACACAATCCTTAAGAGATAAACACCATGTGACATCGGAAGAAATCCTTCTTGGATTCTTCCATACTGAATCGTTTCAGTACTTTGTCAATATATGCACTCTGACTTAGCCAGCAACCTACGCGATCTATCACATAGATCTTTATACCAAGATGTAGGCCGCTTCCCCTAAGTCCTTCATGGAGAAGCACTTGATAACCAAGTCTTTACCGACTGCAAGTTCGGTATACATTCCCGATCAGAAGTATGTCATCGACATACACACTAGGAATGCTACGCTCCCACTCACTTTCTTTGTAAACACAAGGCTCATCTTCGTTATTATAAAACCGAATTCTTTTACGCTTCATCAAAACGAATGTTCCAGCTCCTTGAGCTTGCTTGAGTCCATAATGGATCTCTGCAACTTGCATACCTTATTAGCTTGCTATCAAGAACGAACCATCAGGTTGTGTCATATACACATCCTCCCAAGGTTTCCGTTCAGAAAGCAGTTTTGACATCCATTGCCAATCTCATAGTCTGATATACAGCAATTACAAGCAAAATCCGGATGGATTTAATCATGGCAACCGGCGAAAAGGTTTTCTTCATAGTCAATGCCATGAATTTGTTTGAAACCTTTGGCAACCTCGTGCTTTATAAGTATGCACGTTGCCATCCATGTCGGTCTTCTTCTTAAAGACTCATTTACACCCTATGGGTTTTACCCCTTCAGGTGGTTCCACCAGAGACCACACTGGTTCTGGTACATAGATCCATCTCGATTTCATGGCTTCAAACTTTAACAGAATCTGGACTGATATAGCGTCTTCGTAGGTTCTGGGTTCATCGTCTTGGTAGACCAGTACGTCACCATGTTGAGTCACGAGATAACCGTATCTCTCGGGCTCATGGCGTACTCTCCCAGATTTACGTAGCTCCTGTGCTACTTGGGGTAGTTCACTTTGATCCACAGTTGTGGAGTAACCTCCTCATGATGCTCAACCACTTCTTGTGGCACATCATCCCGTCCTTCGCTAGTATACCTTGTGGTTCTAGAACTTCATCGATTCTACTTTTCTCCCACTAGTACTTCTCAGAAAATATTCCTTTTCTAGGAAGACACCAGATCGAGCAACAAAAATTTTGCGCTCTTCTGGGTGGTAGAAATAGTATCCTTTGGTCTCTTTTGGATACCCCACAAATATACATTTACAGGATTTTAGGCCCAGCTTTTCGAAGTCAATTTCTTAACATAAGCTTCGCAACCCTAAATCCTTAGATAAGACAGTTGGGCTTCGCCCACTCCATAGCTCATATGGAGTCTTATCTACAGACTTTGATGGCACACGTTCAAAACTTGAGTCGCAGTCTCTAGGGCATAACCCCAGAACGATGCAGGTAAATCACTAAAACTCATCTGGACCTAACCTGTCAAGTAAGGTCCATTCCTCATTCTGACACTCCATTGTGTTGGAGTGTATAGGAGGGGTGAGTTGTGATACTATCCCACATTCCTCAGGTATGTTTAGCTCTGCCAAGTTTGTCATATGTCATTTTGAGATTATCCTTGTTGTTTTTCTTAAGAACATATTATTATGAAACAGTTCCTAAAGAATATTATTTATCTCAAGGACAATAATCCATTAGTAAACTAATATTCTCATTTGTCCTATGTGACACAGAATATAATTTCTAGAAACTGAAGAAAAACCATAATAACACAAGTTCCAAGAAACAAGTCCATCGCTAAATCAACGATAAGATCCTACACAAATGTAGCAGCACGTGCTCATTCCAACTGGGTAGTCCACCTCTCCCTCGGCGAGCAATCTACTCTACCATAGTTCCTACATCATCAAATGTGGATACCACATCTTGTGTCAACTAGATGTTTATGGAGAAGTTAATCTCAATGCAACCTGACGAAGAAGTAACATTCTTCTTTCCTTTGCTAGGAGGCCTTGCATGTTTCCTCTAGTGACTGGGATTCCCACAGTAGGACAAACGCCTTTCCTTTCTGCCAACTTCTTTCCATCGACTTCTGAGCCCTTTCCTTTTCACTTGAGTTGGCTTCAACCAACGTCAATGTTTTTGACATTTTCAGGCCTGACTCAGTAGTCTTCAACAAATCCAGAAGCTCGGAAATGGTATTCTTATTCTTCCTCAATAAAGTCATAGACAAATTGAGAATAAGAATCTAGCAAAGACTGTAATATTAGGTTTATCATTAAACCTTCATTAAGTCCACATCCCAAAATCTCAAGCTTATTCATATACTCGGTCCACTTGAGTATATGATCGCCAATTTTGGTACCCTCTTCCATCCTACATCTGAATAACGACCGAGACACCATATTCTTCTCATTTCTTCGAAGAAAATGAAGAATAGAAGCTAAATCCATTTTCTGGCACTACTGTCGCAGTAATGGTGCCATTGATGCAAGCACAATGTATCTAGTCATTTCTGCTTTTGCATCATGTGTATGCTTCACATATACATACCCAATCTCATGGATAGACTATCAGCAGGCTCTGGTGATGAGCTTGCTCAATGGTGTATAATCTATCGCTTGACTGAAGTATATTATTTATACTTCTATACCAGTCAACGAAATTTTCACCATTCCATTTCTCTCCCAGTTCGATGATTGGTCGCAGTGATGTTAGGATCATTTTGCTCAAATTTAAGTGAATCTACAAGTGCAGAAAAAGTATCGTTATTACCATGTTCATTATTTTGTTTAATAGGTCTTTTATTAACATGCTCCCACTATTTTACTCAAGCCAATAGCCTCACTATTAACTCGGGAAAGCCCGTGTACTTTCCATGGACTGAGATCCCATCCTGCCCATTTCAAACCTTCGCTTTGGCAAACAAGCCAAAATGAGTTGATTAGTAGGCCAACAAACTTAATCCACACCAGTAGATGCTCCCACTATCAACCTCAATGTGAGAAAGCCAACAAGCCAACACACAATCCAATGGCTCCAACCATTTTCCTCAAGTGTGATTCTCAGTATCAGTAGAGTGGACACTATATGTCACCACGTACACATAATATGGGTACTGCTCTACTATGCCTATGCGTTTATCAACCTTCGCTTTGGCGAACAAGCAAACGTCATTTTAAGTCGACCTATCACCATTAGGAAAACCCAATGTATTTTAACCTCCCACTATAGAATGTACCCTTCGCTTTGGCGAACAAGTGTCGACGAACAGTGGTTTGATTAAAACCATGGTGATGGAAGGCTTACGTGACTTAATATAATTCAGTTGAGGGTTTGTTATGTAATGTCTCATCAGATTATTATCTTTGTTAGAATGACATTGTTTGGCATGTTATCAAACATTCAACCTTAGCATGCATTCTAAACAAAAATTAAACTGCCGGTACATGGCCCAACTAAAACCGATTTCCTCGAGCCTAGAGGAATCGGTGGGTCACCTAGGGTCCTTAATAAAAATCTTGAGTCTTCAAGTATGGTTCCTCGTCCTTTGCTTCGTCTTCAAGTACATACAAAAACTTCGTTCTAAATTTACAATAAATAAATATACAAATTCTTTACATCAATAAATTTAGAAACCTCGATTTACATTCGAGGGGAATTAGATGCGAAGAGAATATACATCGAGAAGAGGAGAAAGGCGGACACGCAGGCCCTATTTAATAAATAATCAACCTACATACCCAAATATTTAAACCATCACCCTTAGGTCTAGGCTCATGTACCGGGCACCATGCAATTACAACATGTACAAGCATACATTTCAAAAACAATCAATTTCTGAAATTTGTGGGTTAATTACAATTTACCCCCTAACATTTGCAGATTTACGTTTGGTCTAAAAGTTTTGAAACTTTGCATTTTACCCCCTACACACTTGGAAGTGCGCTCGCTGCAGCAATGAGTTAGTCGCCGCGGCGTGCATTGGTTTTGGTACAGCGCACGTCCAAGGACGATCGCGCGGCGATGGTTTATATCGTCGCGGCGAGCGCTATTTTCATACAGCGCTCGTCCAAAACGATCCCGCGGCGATGAGTTATATCGCCGCGGCGACAACGTCACTGCAGCGATGGATTACATCGCCGCAGCGAGCGTACACAGATCTGTAGCTCCGGATCTGTTCATACAGCAACCAAACACTCTAACC
Organism: Pistacia vera; assembly: GCF_008641045.1. Taxonomy (NCBI): domain Eukaryota; kingdom Viridiplantae; phylum Streptophyta; class Magnoliopsida; order Sapindales; family Anacardiaceae; genus Pistacia; species Pistacia vera. Next base: position 46,842 of record NW_022196737.1, on the reverse strand, counting down.
GATTTTGCAATCAATCAAACACATTGATCTCAACAAAATCCTCATGCATTAAACCAAACCAGCAATCATCAACAATTAAATTATCGATTAATCGTTTCTTAAAAATATTTCAGAACAGATTTACAGATCAATATGGCAACATATTATCATCAAATACAGTATCAACCATACACATAAAATTGAAAATTCAGTACCCTAGGCTCTGATACCACTGTTGTAAACGGTCCCTATACGCAGCGGAAACAAAAAAATAATATAACAGGATCGTTTACATGAGCCAAAATCAGGGTATGATTTTACAATTATATTAAATAAAATCTGCATAAATATTCACATGAGTTAAGAGAAACAACGCACGTTGAAGGCTCCTCCAAATTTTGCGACGAACGTTTTGCTACCGATCAAGTGTAGATCTAACCTGCAGATCCACGAAGACAATCTTAAAAGAACCAAAGAGGGATTTGCTAGATCCTCTGGCTTCAAGATTAAAAGAAGACAAATCAATTGAATTGATTTCAAGCTCAAGATGTTATTGCCGTGGGAGAAGCAAAAGGGCTGCTGGTGTATTTTGGTTTTACAAAGAAACTCCTTATTAAAAATCACACACCTTTTCCTTTTATATTTAAAAAACAATTTGCCCTGACCCATACGAATAGGCTGGGCTCCAACCCAAACCCCCATGTTGCCAAACACCCCAATTTGATTTATTTTAATTTCCATCATTATCTCAATTAAAATCAATTAATATATATATTAAATATTATATATATTAACTTTAACAAATATGATAATATTTAAATAGGTGCGAACACATATTTAAACGTAATTTCACTTATTTAATTTTTCTAAACAATTAAATAAAGGCTATGACCTCAGCAAATTTAATTGCACTATGAAATTACCAAAATACCCTTTCGCCTTAAAGACGAAAATGCCCTTCTTCTTCTTGCATCTTAAATTGTCTTCTATGTGTGTGACCCTTAGGCTCCTCATCATATCGGCAGTGTATAGTATTGCGATTAACACCAATTAATCGCTCACTAATACACAGACCAAGATTAGCCCCTATAAGGCATCATACCCCCTAGATTCGGATCAGCAAAGTAGCTACCTGTCAACGATTGGTTACCGTGCAATTCGATCCTTTCATCATACGTTTTCTCGACGAGACGAAGGCATAGAAATAGTTGTCAACCTTCGGTTACTCTCGATATTATTTTTTCAGTTTCTGGACCAATGACCCGTATATAAACTGGATAGAGCAACAACTCAATCCCACTGTGGACACAGTTTTAGTGTCATTGCCATATACTGAATTGCGCCGTGAGATACTTTCTCCCGTACCCAGAGTGATAAATCCTCTGTCAATCCACCTAGTCTTGATACACTCCTTGATGCAGCCAATCACCACCGTATTGACAGCTCTGAAAAGAACTGCGTTAGGCTAGTGTCAAACTACACCAATCGGTGCACAAGGCGCTCCGGTGGTCTAAGTCTAAGGATCACATGCACCACCATTCGTTAGAGGATGTTTCCATAGACACTGGGGTTACCATCCATATGGAATCCTCTGGTGGGTCCCAGTGAACTTGCTGTGTGTAATCGCCTACCCAAACCCCATGTGTTGCACCAGGTTGTCACCAAACAACCTTGACAAGTGAGATCAGTCACTGCCTTTCGACAGGGTCGTTCAACACTATGATAGCCTTACCGTATTATCTGTGCCTTTAGTTCAGAATAATACTGGGGCTACGGACGTTTCTAGAATGGCCACCATATGTGCTCATAGTGTTCTCACTATCAAGATTTGAAACACTTGATACCCTCGTCACGGCTCTACCATTCTAAGGACATATATCAATACATATTGCAATAATAATGATTTACGCGATATAGAATAAAATGCCTTTTATTGATTAATGAACATTATTAAAAAGAGTCAATTCTACAATAATTGATTGGCTCTAGGGCATCTACTCTAACATTTTCCTCATTTCTTAACCCTCCCAAACACCAAAACAACTCATTTTAACAACGATTTTTGTGAAAAAATTGAAGATATTTTGGAAACCCTTGGTTTTCAAAATTTGGGGATCTTGCCATCTGAGCCGCAATTGATGAAATTGGTGGTAAATACTTCTTGGGATTGGTATGATTTCAAGTTCTCCAAACTTTTTATTGATTAATTTCGATTTTTTTTAGTTGAATATGAGATTTTGATTGTTGCATGAGTCATGGAACTTTTTGTGGTGTTTGTGCTTTGATTGAGATTTAAGAAGTGTGGATCTTGATTGTTGTGGTGTTGAGGAGTTTGGGTTTTGAATTTTGGAGTGTTTGGTTGATTTTGGAGGAAGAGTAATTTTGGGGGTCTAGGTGCGATTTTTTGAAGTGCTGTGGTGTTGCAGGATTGATTGTGGTTATTCGTAGGGTGCTTAGAGTTGAATTACTGAGTTAAAATAGTAGCTTGGGGAAAATGCCGCTCAAAGTACTTTCCAAGGGTAAAGGAAAAGGGAAAAAGATAGATGACCGATTTGTCAATGAGAAGGCTCAGAAACGATATGAAGGGGCAATCCAAAGGAAAGATAAAGGATTTATTTCTGAGAGGGGGTTGACCATTGTTTATGATGAAGAGTGGAGTGCAGGGCGAAAGTGGAATGCATTTATGGACGAACCTGCAAATGCGGCCGTAGAGCCAATAGTAAGAGAGTTTTACGCCAACCTCCCTGATTGTGATCTTGGTCATGTGTTTGTGAGGGGCATTGATGTGTCATTTGATGCAAAGATGATCAATGATTTCTTTGATTTGCCTCAAATTAACCGTGATGAGCATGAGGAATTCAGGAATACACAGTTTGAGGATAATGTGATACTTCTGGTCGTAACAAAACTGGATACCACTTGGGAGATTTCAAAGAAAGGAAAGAAGAGTATCAAGGGAACCAATCTGACACCGATGGCTAGGTTATGGCAATACTTTGTGAGTGCGAGGATGATGCCGGAAACGCATTATAGCATAGTGACTTATGAGAAGGCATTATTAATCCATTCCATTGCCACAGGAAAGAAAATAGATGTGGGAAACATTATCCTGACTAATGTTAAGAATGCAACCCAACCAGGGGGATGCAATTTTCCATTCCTATATCTTATTATAGAGTTGTGCATTCGAGCAGGGGTTGAGAAGACTAAAGATGAACCATTTATCCATGCTGGCCTAGCTCTCGACACAGCCTACTATCATAAGCTACTTGAGCGTCAACCCAGTGAGCAACCCAGCGTCAGGACAAAACGACAAAGAACTACACAAGGCACTGCCACATCATCCAGTTCCACAGCCACCATGAAGGAGGTGATGCCTCAGATGCTGGGCCAGATGAAACAGTTGGCAAAACGTCAGGATTGGCTGGCAAAGCAGACCCAGATGATGTATGACATGCAGCACAGTTGCTTCACCAAGCTCAACGTTGATACTTTGGAATTCCGATGGGCTGACTGGGATTCAGAAGAATGGATGGGCTCCGACTCAGAAGAGGACAATACCACGGGAGGAAGAGGCCGACGAATGAACCTGAACACCTATTTTTGTATTTTATTTTCTTTGTTTTAGTTGTTTTTGTATTTCATTTTGAACATTGAACTAAATTGCTTTTTTTTTTTTTTTTTTTTTTTGGGGATGATTTAAAGTTTGTTTTAAATTTCCTAGTAGTTGTAAATGCAAGATTAGGATTGTAATATTTTCATATTAGTCAGTGAACTTTTCTAACACAGTAGACACCACAGTATTTCAATTGTTTTTACAGATTATGGTTATGAGAAAGCCAAGGACCGGGTATGCATGCTATTGAGTGAAACTTCAATGTCACGGATTAATCAGGGAACTATCTCGTACCTTTGTAGATTTTGTTTTTCTATTCCTAATTCGTGCATAATGTGACATTAGGGACAATGTCATCTTTAGTTTGGGGGTAGGGAAAAATTTGAACAAATTTTTATTTTTGTTTAGTTGTTGTCATGTTTTGTTGTGTTTGCCAATGATGAATTACATAAGTCTATGATGAGAATAGGATTGTTGGGTTTTTGTTGCTGAAAAAGGTTAAGCATTGCTTCAAGTTTATGTTGATTGACTGAATTGTGCTTGAGGTTTATTGAGTGGTTCAACCACCATTTTCATTATTTTGGCATGCTTAGATTCATTTTATGTGGTTAGGTAAAGTCTTGATAATGTTGGTAGACTCTAGAACCTAGTTTAGAAGTGCTTGAGGCGAAATTCTAGGAATAGACATTATTGAGGAAGTGATTTAGGCGAATTTTCGAAACGTTTGAGCCTTTCCAGTCGACCATGAATTCTATCCCTAGTTACCCATTTGAACCTTATGAAATCATCGTTGTTTTTCTTTTTGTGTTCTTGTGCAACCAATAATGCCCGAACCTTTCACCTTAAACACGTCCGTAACCTTTAAGAGAATTCTAAACCTAATGCAAACACAAAGAGCTTTGAGAGTTGTGTGAATGAACTAAAAGATTAGTTTGGGGGTTGTGAGAAGGGAAAGAAGAGTAAAAGAGGTAATTAACCTCAATAAAATGATTATTGTCTATGAATAATAAAAAAAAAAAATGAGAAGTGCACATGCTTGAAGGTTATAAATTGGTTGACTTTGTAGTGGTGGTTGAGGAAGAAAGTGGAAGTTGATTGGAGTCTTGATGTTTGCTTAAAGAAAACTGAGTTCTCTTGCTTTGTTAATGCTGTCTATTTCTTTGAAGCCCACTAACTGAGCCTAACGTTACAAGCCTGTAAAGACCTTTTGATCTTTAGTGATGTCTAATCCTTATTAGTGGAGAGTAGTTCGATACTTAGGCTTATGGAGTCTGCCGCCATTTGATACACTTTGCATTTCTGCATAAAATAATCCGGGAAGTCAGAATGTGGATTGAAGTGGGGATCACCTACTTGGGGGACCAATAGAGAAGAAATTCAATGCAACTTATAACTTCTTGGAGTGTTGAACATTTTTCTAGTAATAATTTTTCAACGATCTATGAGACTTGTTTAAATTCTAGGTAGTTCATTGCGTTGAGTTAAGTCTAATGTTTGTATTTTATTTTATTTTCAGTTTTGCTGTTTTGCGTTGTTTTGGGTGTTTGTTGTTTTTCTTTCTTTGTGTTTTGTACCTGATGCTCGAGGAGAAACATGTTTTTAGTTTAGGGGTATTTGATACTCCGAGAATTATACTCTTTTTATTAGGCTTTTTGGCCGGATTTTAGATACTTCTTAGTTCAATTTTTGCCTGCATTGCTATTTAATTCTTTACATTTTGTGTTTCAGGCCAAAATGGACATTTTGAGCAAATAATGAGCGAATTGGAGTTTCTAGACCCAGAAGTGAGCGGATTTCAGAATTTGGAGGAGTTCTGAAGCAGATTGAAGCACTATGAAGCTTGTTCCAATGAGAAAGCATCGGAGATTGAAGATTCAAGCAAAGAAGCAAGCGGAGGGCAATTCTGTAATTTTAGAATTCTTCATAAAGTTGCCGCGGCGAAGTTCTATTCTTCGCCGCGGCGAAGGAAGTGAAACACAAGATTCTAACTTACCTCGTCACCGCGGCGAAAGAAGTCTGCGGATTTTTGTTTTCTTCAAAACGCACAGTTTTATTTTAGGAAAGTTGTAGGTTTTTGGGCAAACTATAAAAGGAAAACTTTACCATTTTGAGAAGGGTGGTCAGAGTTCGCTTGGTTTTCATTTTTCCTTTGAATAGATTTGACATTTTTGTTAAGAAAGTGAGAAGATTGGAGATTAAACCTCATGGATTCTTCAACTAGGGGAGATATCTTTTCTTTTCTCTTAAATTCAATATGGTGAATGCTACGTTTACTGTATTTCTTGCTATGTATTTTGATTTAGTTATGAACTAACCCATTTTGGGTTAGTTTCGGATTTCTATGGGTTAATGAATTGATTATTGCTATTTCCATATTCTATTGCATAGATTGTGTGGTTATTCTGTTTTTAATGGAATTTATTTGATGAATATGATGAGATTGAGAAATGAATCATATTGAGCTTCTTGGGTAATCACCATTGTAGTATTGAATGCTGGAGATAGATTTGAGAATCAATGAAATCAATCTAGGATTCCATTACCTTAATGAACTTGAATCTTTTATTCTTCAATTTGTTGGGTGCGGAAGTTTAATAGGGAAAAGTAGGAATTCATAGCCTGAGAAGTTATGTTTGACAACCTAGAGAATTCGATTTACAATCTTTGCATGTGACTATGGAATTAACATAGTCTGTAGAATTCATCCATAAAGTCCGAATGAAGTCAAAACCCTAACCGTTTGTTAAATTGATATTATTCTTGCGTTTAAATTCTTGCTTTCATTAATTAGTCTTTAATACTTAGTAAGTTTTGTTTTAGTTTTAGATTTAATCTCTCCCATTAATCCAAACACATTCGGTTCCTCTAACTTGAAAATAGTAGGAAATTTAGTGCTTAACAACCAATACTCGTTAGAACGATACTCACTCATCACTTTATTACTTTGTGCGACTAGTGCACTTGCTATTTATGCATGTTGTAGTTACAACGCATCAAATGTAGCCAAAAGAAAAGAAGAAAGAAGGGCATGTATAACAATGGTGATGGTCATGTTAAGAGAATGCAAATTTATGGTGTTAAAATTTGTATTTAGAAAGTTGTACAAGGCATGTTTGTAACATTAGAAAATATTAGAGAGTAGTTTAATGACTTGGTTATGTGTTATATATATAAATTTGAGAAAATCTAGTAGCATAATTAGGCAAGTTAGTGGACTTAATACCTAAGTTGTGGCATAGATTTTTATAGAAGAAATTAGATTGCCCAAAATGTAGAATTCATTCCCTAGTTGAATTATGCCGTTTTAATATCTTATTAATAGAATTATTGAAGAGTAGAATTTGTGAGAGATAATGTCATTGTGTACGTGTACATTTTACATAGAATTGAAGAATTATAGAATTATGTAGAAATTATAGAATCGCGTACGTACACACAATGCATAGAATTCAGAAATAAAGAATAAAATAGAAAATGTTTAAGTTAAGCGTGTTACTAGAATATAACTTTGGGCTTTCTAGAAAAATATAGAAATAAAAGCCTTAGAATTAATAGAATATATGCCAGAGTCAAACACGTATTTTGGGATCATGCATAGACAACATATAAATACATGACATAGCATAGCATGTATTTCAGAAATTTTAAAATTACTGGAAAATGTCTAGCTAGTTATTTTTCAGATTTGCAGAGCAAGTTTTCAGACAACTGTTGTAATGGGGAACCTATGAGCATTTGCTGCGTTATTAGTGGTGACAGAGATGCAAAAGATTCCCACATGCACGCCGCCATTAGTGAGCGGCCTCATAATAGAAAAACATAATTGTACAGTCCGCTAGAAATGCATGTAGATGAGGACTATACCCAAAAAGAATTTAATAATATGCTCACATGGCCAGGGTTTCAAATCCATGCCTCATCCTAGTTTAATCGACAAACCAGAATAGAATTGTAATATATTCTCTAGCTAGTAATTCTTTGAGAGATAAATAATAAAATCCACTAAATATTTCTTAGAAAACATATATATACAGTAAAACCTCTCTATAGTCATAATGTTGGGATCAAACTAATTTACCATTATAAGGAGGTTATAACTTAATAGAGGTGTAGTTACAAAAAAACTATTTTGATTTCTTATTTTATAATTCATGTTTTAGTAGTATGTATTAGGACTTCAATTAATTGTTTTAGTAGTATTAGGATTTCTTATTTACTTTTATTATTACTTGTTTCTTATTTAATAATTTATGTTTTGGTAGTATTAGGATTTCCTATTTACTTTTAATATTACTTGATTTCCTATTTTAAAATTCATGTTTTGGTAGTACTAGGATTTCAATTCATGTTTTAGTATTAGTAGGATTTCAATTCATTGTTTTAGTAGTGGTATTAGAATTTCTTATTTACTTATCCTAGTAGAATTTTGATTAGCCTGCTATAAATAGGGTTGTTATGTTTCAACTTATTCAATCAAGTTTTCAATAAAATCTTCGACCAATTCAAGTGATACCTTTCTTCTTCCTCTAGCAAATCAATCATGCCACCCAAAGTTAATACACGAACTCAATTGACTGAAAGTATTCGTGTTGAATTGTGCAAAATGAAAGAATCAAACCCTAGTTGGAAGCAAAAAGATCTCCTTCAAGAAGAAGGATTGTTGAACCCAAACACAAAACATGCAAAGATGGTAAAGTACCCAACAATGGAGTTTGCCCTCTATGAATGGTTTGTATGCCATCAAGAGCATGTCAATATGAAAGGTGAATTGTTAAAAGAGAAGGGAAATATTTTTCTAAGGAAACTCTATCCCGAAGCTACCTCGTTTGGATTTTCAAATGGATGGTTGGAAAAGTTCAAGCAACGACATGCAATTCATTCCTTTCGTCATTTTGGGGAAAGTGGTTCAGTTAATATGGAGAAAATTGAAGCTAGTTTGCCAGCAATAAGAGAGGAATTAGACAAATGGGCTTGGAAGGACATTTATAATATGGATGAAATTGGCTTATTTTATCGAATGCAAGCCGATAACTCTCTTGCAACAAAGTAATTAGAGGGTCAAAAGCAAAACAAAGAGAGGATTACAATTGTTATTTGTTGCAATGGTGATGGCTCTGACAAACTTCTGCTTTGGGTCATCGGTAAGTTTCTTAATCCAAGATCCTTTAATAATGTTAAACAATTGTTATTTGTTGCAATGGTGATGGCTCTGACAAACTTCTGCTTTGGGTCATCGGTAAGTTTCTTAATCCAAGATCCTTTAATAATGTTAACCGTGATAATCTCAAATGCAAGTATCGAGCGAATTCAAATGCATGGATGACATCTTTGTTTTTTATGGAATGGCTTGAGTGGTTTGATAGCCGTTTGGATAGAAATGTCTTGCTTATATTGGATAATTGTATCTCACATGGCAAAAAGGAGAATCTCCCCCCACTTCATCACAAAACAGTTCTATTCCTACCACCAGCTAGCACTTCCAAAATCCAGCCATGTGATGCAAGCATTATTAGAAATTTCAAAGGTTATTATCGGTAGCGCTTTAATCGCTTACTTTTGAAACGGATAAAAGATCATGTATTGGAACCATAAAAGATAAGTATCCATGATGGAATTGTAAATGCAGTTGCTGCATGGTCAATTGATGTGAAGCCACAGAAAGTTATCAATTGTTTTAAGCATTGCAAAATTAGGACCTCTGATGTTGATGAATTGCAAGTTATAAATGAAGTGGATGAAGAGAATAGAAAAGTCATTGCAAAATTTAGTAATCAAATTCGACAACTTCACTACACTAATCGAATGGATATTAATGTCTTCCTCGATCATCCAAATGAGCAACAAGTCATATATGCTTTAACTAAAGAAGAAATCATTGATGCAATTAGGCAAGAAGAGAAATGAAATAATCCTGAGGATGATAGTACAGAAATGCAAAAAGTTTCGTGCCATGAAGCTCTAAAGATGCTTGAGAAGCTAGAAATATTTTGGCTTCAACAAGAAGGTGTCCATGCTAGCGAGTTATTATATATCCGCAAGTTAGAAGTTTTGATAACAACTCTAAAGCATAAATCATTGTCCAAAACAACTTTAGATAAATATTTTATTTCATCATAAACCTTTAATGTAACATAGCATATATTTTTTTTTGCAATATACAAATAATTATTACTATGTGGAGGCAACTTTCCTTAAGACGAGAATTAAAAAAATTATAACTTATTACAATGTGGAGTTTATTCTTATTTATAACTATCCCAAATTGGGAATAGAATTTTTTATGACTATGTAGAGTTTATTCCTATATAGAGTATCACTAAAGAGAGGTTTTACTGTATATATATGATGTAAAAACCAAAAACACTAACTTTAATTTATATGTAAAACCAAAAACACTAACTTTAATTTATATGTCTCTACACAAAACAACTAATATACATCAACAAGTACAAAAATGTCCTTGGATAGTGCTGCCAAACTACTCTGCCTATTGATGTCCCATCTGACCGTATTTCACCTAGTACTTGCAAAATAGTGAAATAACGGAGTGAGCACTAATTGCTCTATAAGTAAATCAAACTACACTACTGTTTTTTCCTCCGTTACTCATGTTATGGCTTTCCTTTCTCACTTCATTCTTTTCTATACTAATTTGCTACTTATCAACATGCAAGAACAATTAATATAAATGAATATAGTCAGGCACATATAAAATTCTAGTTAATGCAAGTAGCATAATACATATGCAAAATAAATAAACTTTTTCTAAGAAACAATTTTTCTTTTCTATTTTCTGTCTCTTACTCTATTTCTGTTTCTGTTTCTTTTTCTTTATTCTATTCTACTTTGCCAATCGGACTAGGCTAAGGCGTGGATTTGGAACCCTAGCCGTGTGAGTGTATTCTGAAATTCTTTCTTGGTACAGTCCTCATCCACATGCACTTCTAACGGACTGTACAAATTTTGTTTTTTTCTCTTCTAAGGCTGCTCACTGATGGCGGCGCGCATGTAGGAACTTTCTGTATCTCTGTCACTCACAACTTCCCCATCGCAACAACCTTCTAAACATAACATTCTATATCTCTTAAAAAAGATTCTATACACATTTCTAAATATATTTCCAAGTTATGGAAATTCTACAATTATATTCTTTAATAAATAAGAAAATATACATATTTACATGTTAGCTTAAAAATGAATCTACAAAGCAATTTTCTTTTCTTTCTTTCTCTTACTTTTTGCTAACATTCTCCTTACCAAATCAAGTATATATAGATGATATGCACAATATATGTATGGCCAAGCCCATTCTTTGATGTTCGTTCAAAATTCAAGTACACAAACTTGAGAATTTATTATGGCATATTGATATGTCATAACCTTCTCTACCATCAACAATGCCATATCAAAGTAACAATTTAACATACAAATCCCTTCAACACTTTCCTAAAGTCATAAATTTCACAATTTCTAATTCAATAACTAAATATTCAAAGAAATACTAAAGGTTAAAGTAACTTGAACCATGCACTAAAAGCCATTTATCTCATTGAACTAACATGACCAAGTGATATTTTAAATTTTGGCATAGCAAAATGCACTCTTGAATACTAAAACTTACACTTGGTTAAGCCTAACATAACATTTCAACTCCAATTCTTTCCTTTCTCAAACAATTTCTTCAATAAGATTTAACAAACTCATGCATGCATTTCTCTTTGAATTTTCATCAAACAATTCACATGCACATAAAAATACTTGGTTGACCACACTTCTACATCTCTCCAAATGCACCAAAATTGGAGCAAAAAGTCACCAAAAGTTAACTTCAAACCTAGCCGGATTCAACACTTCAAAATTCCATCAACAACTCTTCCATATTTCATCCATAATTCCACCAAAACATCACATACACATGAACTACTCTTCATGGCTGGACTTTTACACATCATTCAAACATTAAAACAACCAATAATTCCCACCATACATCACATACAAACACACAAGAATCAATCTACACAATTATTGCTCAAATCAAAACTAAAATTGGATTTACTTACCTTGAATTTGTACAACACTAGTGATATAACCACCCTTTGCTAAAATTCTCTTCCTCTTGGACCTAAATCATATAAAACCAAAAGAATTTAGAACTTTAAAGTTTAATTATACACCTTTGTGCTAGAATCTTACCTTGGGATGCTTTAGGATTGAAAATCTACAAAAATTTAAGCTAAACCCTATGAATTCTCTTTGAAATTTGATGAAGAAGCTTGAGAGAAAATGGATGAGAGGTGTTGTGTTCAAGGGATGAGAATGGCTAGGGTTTTGTCTATTGAAAGCCTTATAACTAATAATATATATATTCCCATTTTGCCCTTGCACTTTCTAAGAAATTTCATCTATGTCCTTTAGTCATTTACCTAATTACCCTCATTTCTATTATCTTCTTCACATTATTTTGCTTCCTTTCACTCCCCACTTTTTCATCTTATTATGATTGAAAAGACCATTTTACCCCTAATGAAGTTTTAAAGAATTTCTTCATAGTTGTCTAAGATAAACTTCAAAGAAATTCAACTAAGGGTATTGCGTCATAAATAAAATTACATACCTTGATGTGGGTGTTACAAAAATACGGAAAGAGAAAAAGAAAGAAAAATAGAATAAGAAATAGAAAACAGAAAGAATTTCATAAAGAAAGGAAAAGAATTTCATAAAGAATTAGAAAAGAATTTTCAAAAGGAATACAAACATGATCATTTGCATATGCATCAGACATTTTATGTGCATTGAATTTTATGCATTTATGCATAGATTAAAGAGTTTATTTTATTATTGCATGTCTAACTAGCCAAGAAAATAAAATAAAAGCCCATAAAAATAGAGAAGAAAATAAAATAGAAGCCTATGAAAATAGAGAAGAAAAGAAAATAGATGAACGAATTTCCTCTCATTTATAAGAAAATATTTCATTTATTTTCAAAAATTATACTATTGGCCCAATTATTTTAATTGTATAACTCATAAGTCCTTAATTCTTCATATAAGGGCATTTTGGTCATTTCGCACTAAACATAATTATTACTTAATTAATGCCATTAAATGCAATTAAGCCTACTCATCCTTGACTTTTTCAATGCTTATCCATAGGCAAAATGACTATTTTTCCCCTAATACATTTCTATGGATACCATTCTAAATGAATTGACTATTTTGCCCTTAGTTAGATTTTATGTTTTTTAACATAAAATTAACATCTAAAGGACTATTTTGAGTTAGGAACATACCTTTCACATATTGGGTATTACATTTCCTCCCCTCTTACAATAATTTCATCCTCGAAATTATAGAAACAACTCTGAGTATCGACTTCTCATATCTTGCTCCATTTCCCTAGTAGCTTCTTCTATCTTGTGATTCTTCCTAAGCACTTTAACTAGTGGAATTTGCATGTTTCTGAGCTCTTTTACCTTTCTGTCAAGAATTTGAACTAGGCGTTCCTCATAAGCCAAATAATCCTATAATTCCACTTTCTCCATCTGAAGCACATGTGAAGGATCACTAATATACTTACGCAACAAAGAGACATGAAAAACATTATGGACTCTTTCCATGCTCATTGGCAGTGCAAGTCTGTAAGCTACTTTGCCTACCCTTTCCAATACTTCAAAGGGTCCAATGTAACATGAAGCGAGCTTGCCCTTCTTTCCAGATCTCATAATATGTTTATAAGGTGCGACTTTTACAAAAACTTTGTCGCTGACTTGGAATTCCACTTCTTTTCTTTTTAGGTCGGCATAGCTCTTTTGTCGATCTTGGGCTTGCTTTATTCTTTCTCTAATAGCTTAACATCTTCAATCATTTTCTGGGTCATTTCTGGTCCAATTGCTTGAATCAAGGAGTCTTTTTCTCCAATATCATCCCAGTACAAAGGGGATCTGCACCTTCTTCCATATAATGCTTCATATGGGGCTATTTGGATAGTGGATTGGTAGTTGTTGTTATAGGCAAATTCTATTAGTGGAAGTATATCACTCCATTTTGCCTTATGATCCATATAACAAGCTCTAAGCATATCTTCAATCACCTGGTTAGTCCTTTCAGTTTGGCCATCAGTTTGAGGATGATAAGCCTTACTGAAAGCTAACTTTGTACCCAATGCTTTCTACATTCTAACCCAGAAAGCTGATATGAACCTAGTATCTCTGCCTGACGCAATCCTCTTGGGTACTCCATGTAATCTCACAAATCGAAATGCATCAATCTTATCAGTCATAGGTAGAAAATGAGCTGTTTTGGTCAATATATCAACCACCACCCAGATTGCATTATATCCTTGCTGAACTTTAGGAAGTCCCACTATGATATCCATTGAGATATCCTCCAATTTCCATTTAGGAATCTCTCAGGGTTGGAGTAATCCTGATGGTCTCTGATGCTCTGCCTTTACTTGTTGACATGTTAAACATCTAGCAACATAATCGGCAATGTTTTTTTTTCATACCTGACCACTAATAGCTTTTCTTTACATCTTGATACATCTTTACACTCCTAGGGTGGGCTGTATAAAGTGTATTGTGTGCCTCACTAAGGATTTTATTCCTTAGTTCATCATCTTGAGGTACACATATTCTATATCTAAACATCAGTGCCCCATTGACTATTTTAAAGTCTATCTCTTTACCCTCTATTATCCATTGGTAGATCACCTTCCAAGTATAATCTTTACCCTGTTTCATCTTGATCTCTTCCACCAAAGTGGGTTTGATCTCCATTTGGGTCAATCCTCATTTGATCACAATTTCAATTCCTTCTTGGAGGATCTCCTGCTGTAATTGTCCCTGTACAGTAATCTGAGATAAAGAGACTTTTTTACTAAGGGCATCTGCTAGTGCATTAGCTTTCCCTGGAGGGTATCTTATGTCATAGTCGTAGTCTGTCACCAATTCTAACCATCTCTTCTGTCTCATATTCAACTCTTTCTGGGTGAAGAAATACTTCAAACTCTTATGGTCAATGTATATGTTGCATTTCACTCCATACAAGTAGTGTCGCCATATCTTCAAAGCAAAAACCACTACTGCTAATTCCAAGTCATGGGTAGGATATCTACTCTCATAGTCCTTCAATTGTCTAGAGGCATATGCAATGACTTTTCCTTGCTGCATCAGTACTACTCCTAAACCATTATGGGAGGCATCAACATAAATATCATAATCAATGCCTACTTCTAGCAATGTAAGAATTAGAGTTGTAGTTAATCTTTTCTTCAACTTCTGAAAGCTTTGCTCACATACCTCTGTCCATTCAAATGGTACTTATTTCTTGGTGAGAGTTATAAGTGGTCTGGCTGTCTTTGCAAAGCCTTCCACGAACTTCCTATAGTACCCTGCTAAGCCTAGAAAACTTCTAACCTTTTTCACTGTCTTTGGCCTCTACTACTCGAGCACCACCTCTACTTTACTAGGATCCACTAATACACCGTCTCTTGAGATCACATGACCCAAAAAGGTAACCTGATCCAACCAAAACTCGCATTTTGAAAATTTGGCATACAATTGTTTCTCTCTTAATCTTTGTAACACAAATCTCAAGTGCTCGGCATGTTCTTCTAAAGTCTTGGAATAAACTAGGATATCATTAATAAACACCACTATGAACTTGTCAAGGACATCATGAAAAACTTTGTTCATCAAGTCTATAAAAATTGCAGGTGCATTAGTCAATCCGAATGGCATCACAACAAATTCATAATGCCCATACTTTACGAAAAGCCGTTTTCGGTATATCTTCCTTAGCCACTCTAACCTGATGGTATCCTGACCTTAGATCAATTTCAGAAAACACTAATGCACGTTTCAGTTGATTGAACAAATCATTTATCCTAGGCAATGAGTACTTATTCTTTACCGTTACTTTATTCAGTTCACGGTAATCTATACACATCCTCATAGACCTATCCTTCTTTTTCACAAATAGAATTGGAGCACCCCATGGGGAATGACTCGGCCTGACAAAGCCCTTCTCCAAAAATGAAGCTATCCCCATGGTCTAGTTAAACTTTACTTTTTCCTGCGACAATCTATCTCTGTTCCATATCTACTAAGAAAATCCATCCTGAGAATGATGTCAAAGTCTGGCATATTGAAGACAATCAAATCTATCATCATATCTCGATCTCTAATAGTCACTAACTCCAACATTAAGACTTTATTGGTCACTACACCCTTACCATCAGGCAATTCAATCCTAATGGCTTGTTCTACTCTAATAGGCATTAACCCTAATCTCTTAATCATACCATAGAAGATGAAGGAATGAGCAGTACCAGAATCAATCAAGGCATACAAGGAAGTATCATGGAATAATAACTGACCAGTGTGGGTGCAAACTTAGCCAAGGAGTTGAAGTTGATTGAATACTCTTTGATCGTCATATTTCCTTGTTGTAGACTAATAAACTCTTGTATTTTAGAGGATATCATGTCCGTCATCCGGTACTACTCCTCAAACAATTCCTTGAACCCTGACCAAGTGAGAGTGGTGGTATCTTGAGTCTACTCCATAAGCTCCCACCCTGTCGTAGCATCTCCTCTCAATAGGTACATAGCATACCGGATGTTCTCTTGATCTGTCATAGGAAATAGAGTAGTAGCTTTCTCCACAAACTTGATCCATTATTCTACTACTACAGGATCATTAGTGCTACTAAATTCTGGAGGCTGATGTTTACTTCAGATGCCGTAAATCGGTTGAATTTGCTTTGGGAGAACCATTGCTTTTGGGGTACTCGTCCCTATTGCTTGACTTGGTACCATATTGGTCATCACTGTTATCACCGGAGTACTTGTACTTTCTGGCAGGGTTCTCCTTAAAGCTTTATTAACAGTCACCTAGATCATACGCTGGAATGTTGCAACATCTAAACCTGGAGTGCTTGAAGTAACAACTCTTGGGTTAGGAGCTTCAGATGCAATTAGAACATCTTGTGCATTCGAAGCATCACTACGACTTGGATCCGTTCTCTTGGTTTTCCTTATATTTATTCCCTATCACAGTTACACATATAACGTTAATCTTCTAAATCAATCCTTACATAAAATCAGGTAAACATACTTACAGCGATTGGATAACTAGAGCATCGGAAATTTACATGAGGGATATTGTCATCAACTCTCATAAATGCATGACTCCATAATAGAAAACATCTTAAAACACCCCTTTTTAAAGTAACAAAATACTTGCTCTGATACCAAATGTAAATCCCCCCTCCAGTCAGGTACCCCCTGAATATCCCTCAATGAGAATCCCGGGGATACATGTCTGGAGAACGAGTTGTATTTAGAAAAAACCTGTGTAAGGATAATAATAATAATATCCAAAACATGCATATAAGATGTCACGCAAGATCCAAACTTATAATTTCAGAAAACTTTAAGAATTTATCCAAAAATTACACAATCAAAACATATTTATAGGGTGGAAGCTTCCAAAGGTGTTTCACAAACATTTATCATTTACATTATTTACATCAAGATAAAAACATCAAGATGACAATAAATCATCTCCCCTCACGTGTAGGCCCACTGTCTATAGCATCCTTTACTTCTGGTCTACCTGCAAAGCAATCAACAATGAAAGGCTAATCGCTTAGTAAGGAATGATCCATTTCATTCTAAATGTGCTTTTTGACCCTCATTTAAACATATTTGTTAACACACCACTTATCTTTTACATCTAGGTATGCTTCCTTTTTCTTACTAATTCATATGTTTTTCATCATTTAATCCCATGGCTATATAAACATCAATGTGTACACATACAAATAAGTATGTAAACATAGTACACATACATCACATGTCATGATCTAATATCGAAAATCATCTAACATGAGTATAAATCTTCTCATAATGTAAATAACATCATAACTCATGTAATGCAACTAAATGCATATGAACCATCTAACGTCTGGCTGATCGGACTTTTCTTAGCATCTTAAGCACTTCATATCTTCATATCATCCAGCCTCAAATTCATCTGGAGCTCATATCATCGGGAGGTGTGCTTACGCGTTATTTAGCATCTAAAGCATATGTTCATCATTCCTCAACCAGAATATGAGGATATGCTTACACATTAATTAGCATCTAAAGCATATATTCATATTTTCTCTCATTTAGCCTCAAATTCATCTAGAGCTCATATCATGGAGAGGCGTACTTACGCATTATTTAGCATCTAAAGCTTATATTCATCTTTCCTCAACCAGTATACGAGGCTATGCTTACATGTTTTCCATCATGTCTATATGCATCTCTAACATCTTATGGCATGTAAATACATATTTTAGTGAGCATAATACTTTTAATTCATCTATGGATTATCAATCCATTTACATTACCTCTTGCTCACATTCATCATCTTAAAACAAGTATTACATTGCATCTTCATGCCATTTCATAACATTAATCATGCATTGACATCATGACCATGTATATCTTTCAAAAACCATCTAACTAATGGGTAAACATTAGTACATGGCTTAATCACGTCAATATATAATCAATTCATAATCATAAGAATTAATTATGTTAAATCTTAAACTTTAATAACCAGAAGTTTATACTTTTGGCCCTTTTCCATCCATTTCTAAAACGAATTGGCTCTTGGCATAAACATAAAATTTCTAGGGCTATCTCTTAAATTTCTAGTGCTTCAAGAATCATCTCATTTTGATTTTTATAACTCAAGTTATGGTCGAAATACTAAAGCATGTTTAACATAACCACTAAGCTTACCAAATCCGAATTTTTCTCATATTAAACTACGCCACATCAATTCCTATTGACAATTAACCAATAGGTCAACTTATGAATCAAATAAACCTCCCCTTAATATTCTTTAACATCTTAAAGGAAGTGTAAAATCTCATTCCCATAATCATCCATTATTGTTATAACATTGTAAGCTAATGCAAGCAACACATCAACACTTCTAATAGCAAACATTCAACACCATGTCGCCTCCAATACTACAAGTTTTGCCACAATCAACATCAATACTTCATTTTATTCAATTAAAACATAACAACTCTTAAAACATAAATGGCAATAACTTCATGTATAATGAATTCAAGGCAATAAATAACATTAATGAATTCAACTATACTTGCCATCAATCAATTCTATGCCTTAAAGCCTTGATTTAAGGTTTCATTAAAATCTACAAACCCTAACATAATCCCTAAAGTCATGGGAGGTTCTTCCTTACCTTTTTAAAGAATTCCTCCAACAAATCCTTTGTCTTTGTCTTCTTTTACACCTTAATCCTACATATATAACATTATACCTCAACATCTACTTCAAATCTTCAAATCACATCAAAACTAGGGTTTTTAATCCTTACCTTAAACCCTTTAACTTGAAGATCCAAGGCTCCTATCTTGTTCTCCTTGAAAAATTATGCAAAACTCCTATAAAACTTAGAGAAAGAAAGCTTGTTTCATAGAAGATTCGAGAGAAAATGGAAGAAAGGTTGAAGAAATGCTCTCTCCCTTGGCTTGAACGAATTTCCTCTCATTTATAGGAAAATATTTCATTTATCTTCCAAAATTATACTATTGGCCCAGTTATTTTTATTGTATAACTCATAAGTCCTTAATTCTTCATGTAAGGGCATTTTGGTAATTTCACACTAAACATAATTATTACTTAATTAATGCTATTAAATGCAATTAAGCCTACTCATCCTTGACTTTTCCAATGCTTATCCATAGGCAAAATGACTATTTTTCCCCTAATACCTTTCTATGGATACCATTCCAGATGAATTGACTATTTTGCCCTTAGTTAGATTTTATGCTTTTTAACATAAAATTAATATCTAAAGGACTATTTTGAGTTAGGAACATACCTTTGACATCTTGGGTATTACAATATAAGTGCAATGTTCTATGAATAAAATAGATGTGAATTCATTCAATCACTTTTCACTTGAAAGAAAAGAATACACACAGCCCTCTCCAAAGTCTCATGCGACCTTTGTTTCATTGAATCAAAATTTCTTGATTCTTGATTTGGTTCTTGAAGCTAAAGAGGATCTAGCAAATCTTTCTTTAGCTATTTGGGTTATCTTCGTGTGGATTACTATAATGACTTCTTTCTACTAGTATACTTTAGAATATATACAATAAAATTATACATACTTAGCATATGAAAATAGTTGGGCCCAAATTTTTCTTTACTTATAAAATATAATTCTTTACATATACTAAAATAACAAGTACAAAAACTTAGTAACGGTGGATAGTAATGCCAATTCTCTCTACTTGACGACTCCCTTCGGACCGCTGCTCACCTAGTTCCTGCAAAAACATGGAAAAACAACAGGGTGAGCATAAAAATGCTAAGTAAGTAAATCCCTTAACTCGTCTCCTTCTTTGATTCTTTTCTTCTTTCTTTCATTCTTAGCTCTTTCTCCTTTCTTTCTCTATTTCTAACTCTTATTGTTCTTTCTTTCTTCCTAATTCTCGTTGTTCTTCCCTTCTCTCTGTTCTTTCTTTCTATTCTTTCTATTCTTTCTAACCATGATGGGATACACGGTAATATGCATGAATGGAATGCATGTGCAATAATGCATAAAAATGCATTTTCTTTCTTCTTTCTATTTCTTTTCTTTTCTTTTCTTTCTTGTCTTCCTTGCTCAAGCTTCTCTTTTCTTTCTTGTTTTTTCTTTTCTTTTCTTGTTCAAGCCTTCTCATTCTTTCTTATTCTTATTCTTTCTTTTTCTCATTCTTTCTTTTCTTATTCTTTGCCGATCGGACTCGGTTGATGCATGGATTTGGAGCCTTGGCCGTGTGAGTGAGTACAGTCCTCATCTACATGCACTCTTGCGGACTGTACAACTTCTTTCTTTCTTCTTAGGCAACCCAATTAAGGTGGCATGGATGTAAGAAATTCTTCTTGGTACAACCTTCATCCACATTCACTCTTACGAGTCATACAATTCTTCTTCTTCTTCTTATGCCACTCAACTAAGGTGGTGTGTATGTGGGAATTTCTTCTTAACACTCACGGTTCCCCATCACACCAACCTATTCTTTTCTCTTCTTTACCATTTTTTTCTTTTCTTTAATTCTTTAATGCTTATTGATGAGAATGCAAAATGTCATATTTACCCCCCATAATGTCTAGTCTTTTATACTTATTTGTTGCCTAAATGTACTCATTATTATTCTATTTTGATTTAGGATGCAAATGGAGGTGTTAAATGCAAAACGGAACTAATTAGGTGAATTCAGACAGTTTTGACATCGCTTTGTAATCTGGGCATAACTCTCTCATCCGCGCTCCGATTGAGATGATTCAAAATGCTGTGGAACTCCAAGAAAGAGATCTACAACTTTCATGAGTGTGGAGAGATACTCGCTGCATCAAGGTTATAATCGTGCTTGACATTGACACACCTGCACTACTAAAATTCTGGAACATTCCGCCTTGTCATGCAATAAAGAGGCAGTTTATTATTGGAAGATATGAAGACCTGTTGCACGCAAGTTACAGCTAGACACACCACTTTCCTATTTTATTTTCAATTAATTAGAATCAGATTAGGATATTAGAATATTTTGAGGAGATTTAGTAGAATTCAAATACTTGAATGGGATATGTTTAAAAGGGGAGAGAGATCAGATTGAGATATAACACACACGCCTCTCTTTTTGTTTTTTTCTTCTTCGTTTTCTTTTGAGTTTTTCATGGCCATGAGCGGCTAAACTTTTAGAACTTGGTCGAAGGAAACGGAGGCCTCGGAATCAATAAAACTATGAGATCTAATCTAATTTTTTAGTGTTCAATTTATGTTTTGATTATTGGATGTTCTTCTTTGCATATTGTCATGATTGTTGCGTTTAATTAATAGGAGACCTACTAGTTTATTATTTTTTGCAATCTACTGCTAAGTTAGATATCAAATCCCTAATTGTTTGATCCCTTTAACTTGTGAAGTAATTAAGGTTTAAAAGTTTACTGCGTCAGGAATTGTTAAGTCTTAAGAAGAACATTTGACTGAATTAAATACAACCGCTTGTGTTTGTGTTGTTTAGCTTCATCAATCTCTCTAAGTCTTAAAGATACCACTAGATTAAATCTTTAGCACTTGTCTAAAGTTATTTAGTAGTAAGATTAATTAGATCGCTTGTTTCCTAATTAATTACAACTAAGGAGAGATAGGAAAATGGTTCCAAC
>NW_022196737.1:0-22500 GCF_008641045.1 Pistacia vera | reverse complement strand
GAAGACCCTTCCTAAAAACATCCAAGACTAAGATAGATGTTCATAGTGGCATACTTACCATGGAATTTGATGGTCAAATCGTTAAGTTTAATATTTATGATGCCATGAAATATCTTGATGATGATGATGATAATCCTGTTTATTCTATTGATGTGATTGATTCTTCAGCACAGGAAGTCTTTGAACTTGATGGAAAAGTGGATTGGAAATTGCATTAGTAAGCACTTGAGGAAAAGAATGAGGAGTTAGCTTTGAGCACTGATTTGTAGGAAATTGTTGCAGCATTGAAGATTCTCCAAGTTATAGTAGCAGTCAGGTAATGTTTTATATTGCATTACCAATTTCTAATGAGAGGCCTTACCTTCTGTTTTGCAGGCCCCCATTCCAGATTTGAGCCTCTCCTAGTTACCTCAAGCAGTGTTCCTTGGAGATGGAGGAACGTTACTGGGATCATCTCAAGTAAACTTAGTGCATTGCAAGAAAAAAAGCATTGAGTCGAGCCAAAGACAATAAACAAGCGCTGCTTGGAGGTAACCCAAGGGGAGTTTGTTTTCTTATCCTCGCATATTAAATTTTGGTTATTTTTGCCTTTTCTTTGCATTTCATCTTACATTGGGGACAATGTCAGTTTTAAGGGTGGGGAAGCGGTTTTAGGTTGTGTTTAATTTGTTGAAAAAAAAAAATAACAAATAGTTTTTCTTTTTTAGGAAGGTTTATGCTTAGTCATGTCTTTGAACATCTAGTGATGCTTGAAATAGTAACTTGACTTTGTTATTGACATATTCCTTGACTTAGGGTGTTAGCATATTTCATAAAATAGAGTTAATCAGATTTGAATCTTTGTAGTTTGAAACATATGTCTTGATAAGTTGTGTGAACTTGGTGAATAAGCAGATTGAGGAGTGTATAACAACCCTTAAAAGAAAAAAAAAATTGTTTCTCTTAAGCTAGTCCTAAATTTGGGTTTAAGCAAATAGGAAAAAGAAAAGAAAGGTATGTGGTGAGTCGAGATGGAGCGTAAAAACGCACTCACTCCTAACACAACCATGAAATGAGATGGAGCATAAGCACTCATTCTTTTTCAAAACAGAAAAAGAAAAAAAAATAATTTCCCTAGTGGTTACCCAGTTTGTAGTAGTAAAGAGAAACAGTTGAGGAAAAAGTTGAGAGGTGAGTTGTACATGAATTGGTTGTGATTAGTTTCCTTGTTTGCATTGACTGATTGAGAGTAATTGCGGAAAATGATGAAGAGAGATGAATGTCATTAACTCTACTTTATTTTATTTTGTTGCTGCCTAAGTTAGGTATGAATATGGATGGATTAAATATTGTTGCTTATGCATCATGATGGTGTTCTTGATATGACTTGAGTGTAGTGTTTGTTTGAATTAGTTTGCTCGAGGACGTGCAAAAGCTAAGTGTGGGGGAATTTGATGAGAATGCAAAATGTCATATTTACCCCCCTTAATATCTAGTATTTTATACTTATTTGTTGTCTAAATGTACTCATTATTATTCTATTTTGATTTAGGATGCAAATGGAGGCACTAAATACAAAACGGAACTAATTAGGTGAATTCAGACAGTTTTGACATCGCTTCGTAATCTGGGCATAACTCTCTCATCCAAGCTCTGATTGAGATGATTCAAAATGCTGTGGAACTCTAAGAAAGAGATATAAAACTTTCATGTTTTGAGTTTGTAGAGATACTCGCTGCATCAAGGTTATAATCAGGCTTGACATTGACGTACCTGCACTACTAACGTTCTGGAACATTCCGCCTTGTCATGCAATAAAGAGGCAGTTTATTATTGGAAGATATGAAGACCTGTTGCACGCAAGTTACAGCTAGACACACCACTTTCCTATTTTATTTTCAATTGATTAGAATCAAATTAGGGTAAATGTTATCTTAGGATATTAGAATATTTTGAGGAGATTTAGTAGAATTCAAATACTTGAATGGGATATGTTTAAAAAGAGAGAGAGATTAGATTGAGATATAACACACACGCCTCTCTTTCTATTTTTTTCTTCTTCGTTTTCTTTTGAGTTTTTTATGGCCATGACCAGCTAAACTTTTAGAACTTGGTCGAAGGAAATGGAGGCCTCAGAATCAATAAAACTATGAGATCTAATCTAATTTTTTAGTGTTCAATTTATGTTTTGAGTATTGGATGTTCTTCTATGCATATTGTCACGATTGTTGCATTTAATTACTAGGAGGCCTACTAGTTTATTATTTGTTGCAATCTACTGCTAAGTTAGATATCAAATCCGTAATTGTTTGATCCCTTTAACTTGTGAAATAATTAAGTTTTAAGAGTTTGCTGCTTCAGGAATTGTTAAGTCTTAAGAACAACATTTGACTGAATTAAATACAACTGCTTGTGTTTGTGTTGTTTAGCTTCATCGATCTCTCTGGGTCTTAAGGTTGCCACTAGATTAAATCTTTAATGCTTGTCTAGGGTTGTTTAGTAGTAAGATTAATAAGATCACTTGTTTCCTAATTAATTACAACTAAGGAGAGATAGGAAAATAGTTCCAACAGTGAATACTCAGAGTAAGAATTGATTTATTTTTGCCTCAATGATCAGTTGTAAGATTCCGATGGTGGATGTTGACTTAGACCAAGTTTCGTTATTTTGATTGATTTCAGTAATTTAGGTTGAATTTCTTTTCTTGAAATTGTTTATGTTTTTACTCAAATCTCCCCCATACTGGTTCACGTAACATAAAACTCGGCCAGACACTCTCCGTGGGAACGATCCCTACTCACACTACTACGTGTATTTTTAGGGTTTTAATTCTGGGTGCCTACGATAGCATAACTTATTCTTTCTTTCTCTTTACTCTTAAAGTGTTTTATTCTAAAAATTCTTCATTCTTTCTTAAATTATTACACATATACAAATATATGCATATGGATATCTCATGCTTAAAATTCTTACTTAAATGCACTCACGAAATGCAAATATGCAATGTTGCATAAAATTAAGGTTTCTACTTATACTGTAACAACTGCTAAAAACTAGTACAATGCATGCATAATAATAATAGAAAATTGGGCCCAAAACTTTCTTTTCATTATAAGTCATATGTCTTTTATACACAGAGTATTGTTTACAAAAATTCGTTTTAAAAGACAAAACAGGGGAAACAGTGTAGCTATTGCTCCTCGCTTGCCGACGCCCCTCCGACTGCATCAACACCTAGATCCTGCATCCACAAAGGAAAATATCGGGGTGAGCACAAAATAATGCTCAGTAAGTAAAACCCTCTATCTGCCTGTCCCCGTAGGTATTACACTTAATTCTTTCCTTATACTATTTCTGTTTCTGCTAAACATCATGGCCTCATCTTACCGGAGGTACGGCCGGATGGCGTTCACACAGCACCATCTCACTCTCCATGACTATCGGGTGGAATTCACACAGTACCAACCCGTTTTTAGTGACTACCGAGTAGGGATCACAAAGCACCTACTCCGTTTTCATAACTATCGGGTGGAGACCACCTAGCACCTACCCGTTTCTCATGATTTTTGGGTAACGATCACCAAGCATTAACCCGTCTCTATTTACTGTCGGGTGATGATCACAAAGCATCAACCCTTTCTCTAATGACTAACCGGGTGGGGATCACAAAGCATCCACCCGTTTCTACTACTTATCGGGTGACGATCACAAAGCATCGACCCATCTCTAAGAGCTATTCGGGTGGTGATCACAAAGCATCAACCCGATTCCCATAACTGTCGGGTGATGATCACAAAGCATCAACCCATCTATACTACTCTTCTAATTCACTCTATTATAGCATTTTTTTTCATTCTCTCTACCCTTAAAGTAGTTGCATCCACCAAGTTCTCTACTCATAGAGTAATTGTATACACAAAGTTTCCTACTCTTTCTTAGGACACTTTTCAATGCACAATTAGTGCCTATGGATGGTTCATCTCCACCGATGCACTTATGAAATGCCAACATGCAATGTTGCAAGAATTAAGGTTCACTACTCATACTCAAACCTCTATTAGGCATTTCATCAAACAACTCAAGTGCACTATAAAACTCTACTATAGCAATGATTCTAAAACTTTTTCTAACCATCCAAAATGGGGAGAAACCCCTTCACATAACCACAAAACCTGCCAAATAAAAACACTTCCAAAGAGGGATCCACAATACCCCTTCAATTCCATCTCAAACTACCTTTCCAACCCACAACTCATTTCTTATATTTGCAAGGTATAAACAATTACAAGGCATAGAAATCTCTATTTAAGCCTCCATACATGGCATATCACATGTACATCACATACATACATCATTTCTATCAAAACCCTAATCAAGAAAATTCTTAAATCTCAACTTGGGTTGGGATTTACTTACTTTGTTATGGAGAGACTTCACCAACTCTTCCTTTCACTTGGTTTGCTTGACTTTTTCTCTACTCTTAACCAAAAGAACAAAAACCCTCAATATTCAATATATACTAAAACTCACAAAGGTTCACAATCAAAGTAGGAATCCTTACCTTAGGAAGCCTTAGGTTGATTTTCTACCCCAAATCACTTCAAAAACCCTTTAAAACTCCTTGATCAAAAGAAAGAGAAGTTGAGAGGAAACAAGAGAAGAAAGTGGCGTTGAAGAAGAAGAATGAGGGGTTTGCTAACTCTTAATCCCTTTTAATGAAATTTATACCCAAGCATTCCCATTTTGCCCTTACTCTTCTTTGGGAATTCTATCTATATCCTTTGATTCATTACAAACACACCCCCATAGCAACATATTCTCCATGGAAAATCTTTACAATTAACTCCCCACTTTTCTTGCTAATTAGGGGTAGAATGGTCAAATTGCCCTTAGGGAAGAAAATATCTAAAACTTAATAACATTTTAATCGGCCTGTCGCCGCGGCGAAGAAGCTTCTGTCGCCGCGGCGAAATTGTCCAGAGAGTTTCCCGTGGTTTCAACACATCTTCGCCGCGGCGAAGATTCTTCTTCGCCCCGGCGAAGCTTGGCACACTGAACTTCTTCTATTTTCAACCAATTTCAGGGCAAGCATTCAACACACACTCAATCAAACAATATTACCAAAAACCAACTCAATTAAGAGCGAAAGAAGAAACAATAACTACGTACCTCAGGTGGGGCGTTACACATACTCATGCTTCTCTTAGGCATTTCATCAAACAATAAATGTGCATATACAACCCTAATTTAATTATCATTCTATTTGTTTCTTAAACCATCCAAATTGAGAGAAAAACTCTCTTGTATCATCATCATGCCTACATGGCAAAAACACTCCCAAAAGTTTTCTCGAATTCTTCCAATTTTAACCCTTCATCATACCATCACATACACTTCTCATACTCAAATATATCCAACAACAAGCATAAATAATCATCAATCTCATCTCAATTTCTCAATAATCATAACTTATGCATGCTTAAAAGAAATCTCTACTCACTTGATTTCTTAAACTTTAATTTAAGTTGGATTTTGAGTGGAATTTACTTACCTTATACTTGAGTAGTCTCTACTAAGCTCTCTACTCTTGTTGGATTCAAACCTTCTCTTAACCCTAAGCATAAACTTCATAAGAACTCAACTCTTACACAAATAAATCATAGATAAAGTGCAAGAATTCTTACCTCTTGTTGCCTAGGATCAAAACCCTATTAAAATCCACTCAAAAGCTCTCAAAATCCTTGGAGAATTGAGTGAACAATTGAGAGAAAAAGGAGAAGGAGAGTGGTGGTGGAATGAGAAAAATAAGGGTTTCAAACCCTTAACATTTTATTTTATAAACACACTTTCCCATTTTGCCCTTACTCTTTCTTAGAAATTCCATCTTTGTCCCTTAGTCAATTACCATAATTCCCTTATTTTTATTGTATTCTCTATGAAATTCTATCTCTTTTCACTCTCCACAATTTCAACTAATTTTGAGTGAAAAGACTATTTTACCCTTAATGCAAGTTTTAGGCAATTTCTTCATATTCTCTTAAAATAATTCTAACAAAAATCAACCAAGGGCTATAAAACATAATTTAAATCATGTACCTCCATCTTGGGCGTTACAATTACCGCTGGTTCGATTCTATTTTGAATCGGTAGTGAACCCAGCCAGAGACAAGTTTGAAGGAGCCTCCAAACGTGCATATGAACTTTATACTTTACTCTGATTGTTCATATTATTGCAGATTTTGATTTAACATATAAACTGTATAATTTGTGCCCTGATCTTGGTTCAATGGGAATGATTTGTGCTTTGTAATTTTTGTTTTCTGCTGCCATGAGTTTGATTGTTTCCTTACACTGCTGCTGCATGCGCTAATGTGTAGCAGTGGGTTGCTCTGCTACGCACAACAATGCACCGTAGCCGTGTGCCACCACCCTCAGTGATTCACATTTAAGGTTTCCACAAATTTTAAATTAAATTAAATTATTTACAATTATTTACAATTAGATGCAATTCAATCAAAACCCAATCACAATTCATCAAAAAATTTCATTAATCAATTTTAATTCAATTCAATCGAATCAAAATCAAACAAAAACATCTAATCAATAGATTACATATTTTTTTTAATCAAAAAATGAAACGTAATAATCAGGTTCTCGAAGCTCTGATACCATTGTAAGAAATTAATTAATTGATAGATAACGCAGTGGAAAATAAAAAAATTAAACCTTTGAACCCAACGAATCCGGGCATAGATTATTTCATTTACATGCATTAAAACTTAATCCATTCAGGGATTAGATTATGTATCAACATTTAGAGGCTCCTTCACGTTTAATTTTTTGGTACTATTCATGAACACTGTTCACAGGCATTGTTCACGAACATTACTCATAGGCACTGTTCATCATAACACAATTTTTCGCAATCTTATTCAAGCGTCGAATTGTACCAATGAAGTCCACACAAAGGTAGGAACGGAAATCCACAATCAAAGTTGATGCTAGACTATTTGATTGCAAAAAGGATGAATGAAATTGAGAGAAGAAAAATTCTCTCAATTATGCTTTGGGCAGCTATGGTTAGGAAAAATAATAATAACCCTTATTTTTCCTTTTCCTTTTCTTTATATAGTAAGGGATAAACAATCCCTCGCTTGGACAAGGAATAACACTATTCCCATAAGGAATAGTACTTATATATATATATATAATTTGGTATTTTATAATATATTTAATATTAATAAGAGCAATAAACATCAGAGAGAGACATGTTGAAATTAGGAAATAGCATCATGATGACTGTCCCAACATTCAAAGTTGTCTGTACTGTCCCGATACAAGCATGTTGATATTGGACAAATCTAGTGTCCAATAAAGCAATACGAACGGAGACTGGAAGTCCTTTTCTGCCATGATAAGAGAGAGCGAGCCGGATAGCGCCAAAATGCACATGAGAGTATCCTTCACGGATCCATTGAGTAATGGAGTCTTGAGGGATTTCCTAAATTAATATTAATACTGTAAAAATTAAAATATTTATTTAGTTAGATGTTGTTATTTAGTTACATGCTGAGTTGTAAAGTAGTTAGATGATTAGCTGGCAATAGGCAATTGGCTACAGTAGTCAAAAGCAACTTTTTCTTGTATAAAAGACAGACTTCATCTTTCTTCCAATATAGAAAAATATACATTGCTTTACCAATTTCTACTCTGTTCATGGTATCAAAGCAGTGATCCTAAATTTTTTTTTTTTCAAATACTCTGTTTTTTTTCATTTGAGTAAAACTTTGATTTGATAATCATGGACACTAGCTTAGAGGCTTCGAATCTTCAAAGTGAAAGAGAAATGGAGTCTGACCAAGTATGAAATAGAGATCAAATTCAAAGTGGAGATCTTTTGTATCTAAAAAGTTCTAATCATCCAGGAATGATTCTTGTTTCTACTCCACTAATAGGTAAGAATTACTTATCTTGGAGTTGCTCTATGAAAATTACGTTGGGTGCAAAAGTGAAGTTAGGGTTTGTTAGAGTAGGTGCCCTAGAGCCAATCAATTATTGTAGAATTGACTCTTTGTAATAATGTTCATTAATCAATAAAAGGCAATTTTATTCTATATCGCATAAATCATTATTATTGCAATATGTATTGATATATGTCCTTAGAATGGTAGAGCCGTGACGAGGGTATCAAGTGTTTCAAATCTTGATAGTGAGAACCCTATGAGCATATATGGTGGCCATTCTAGAAACATTTGTAGCCCTAGTATTATTCTGAAGTAAGGGCACAGATAATACGGTAAGGCTATCATATGTTGAATGACCCTATCGAAAGACAGTGACTGATCTCACTTGTCAAGGTTGTTTGGTGACAACCTGGTGCAACACATGGGTGCTTGCTGTAGGCGATAACACCGCAGTAAGTTCACTAGACTGACCCACCAGAGGATTCCATATGCATGGTAACCCCAGTGTCTATGGAACAAATCCTCTAACGAATGGTGGTGCATGTGATCCTTATACTTGAGATCACCAAAGCGCCTTTTGCACCGATTGTTGTAGTTTGACACTGGCCTAATGCAGTTCTTTTCAGAGCTGTCAATACGGTGGTGATTGGCTGCATCAAGGAGTGTATCAAGACTATGGTGGATTGACAGAGGATTCATCACTCCCGGGTACGAGAGAAGTTATCTCACAGTGCAATTCAGTATATGGCAATGACAGTAAAACTGTGGCCACAGTGGGATTGATTTGTTGCTCTATCCGGTTTATAATACAGGTCATTGGTCTAGAAACTGAATACATAATATCAAAAGTAACCGGAGGTCGACAATATTTCTATGCCTTAGTCTCGTCGAGATAACGTATGATGAAAGAATCGAATTGTACGATAACCATATTGTTGACAGGTAGCTACTTTGCTGAATCCGAATCTACCGGGTGGCCATGATGCCTTGCTAGGGGCCAATCTTGGTCTATGTATTAGTGAGACGATTAATTGGTGTTAATCGCGCTACTATACACTGCCAGTATGATGAGAAGCCTATGGGTCATACACATAGAAGATAATTTAAGATCCAAGAAGAAGGAAGGGCGTTTTCATCTTTTTAAGGCGAAATGATATTTTGTTAATTTCACAGTGCAATTAAATTTGCTGAGGTCGTAGCCTTTATTTAATTTATTAGAAAAATTAAATAAGTGAAATTACGTTTAAATATGTGTTCGCATATATCTAATTAAATCTTCATTATTGTTAAATGTTAATATATAGATTAAATATATATTAATTGAGTTTAATTAAGATAATGATGAAATAAATAAAATATCTAATTTGGGAGTGTCTGGTAACATGGGGTGTTTGGGTTGAAGCCCAAGGCCATTCCATATGGGAATAAGGCATTAAAGTTTTACTATAAAAGAAAATGATTATTTGTAAAAGATAAGAGATTTCATTAGTTCATTTTCTTTGAAAAAAAACAAACACAGCAGCCCCTTAAACACTCTACCACGGCAAATTCATTTTGCCTAAAAATCAATTTCATTTATTTTTCTTCTTCTTAATCTTAAATCCAAAGAGGATCAAGCAAATCCCTCTTTGGTTCTTTGTGATTGTCTTCGTGTGGACTTCATAAGTTCGATTCTACGCTTGGGTCGGTAGCAAATACATACAAAGACTATTTTGGAGGAGCCTCCAAACGTGCGTATGTTTTTCTATACTCTTGATTAATTTTTTTGCAGATTTCTATTATGATATAAATTGTAAAATTATATCCTTGATCTTGGCTCATGTAAACGATCCTTGTATTATATTTTTGTTTCTGCTGCATATATGGATCATTTACTAACAGGGTTTATAAATGGGAAATGTGAGATGCTTAATGAGGAATCTCCAGAATTTGAGCAATAGAGTAGAGTAGATTTTATGGTTACTTCTTGGATATTGAATTCCCTCTCGAAAGAGATTGTTGAAGTATTCTTATATACAACTCCGGCTAGAGAGTTGTAGAATGAGTTAGCAAAAAGATTTGGTGAGTGTAATGGACCTTTATTGTACCTGTTACAAAGGGAAATTAGTTCAATTACTCAAGGAAATATGCTTGTTGTGCAATATTATACAAAGCTCAAGAAGTTATGGGATGAACTAACATGCTTGATGCCTATACCATAGTGTAGTTGTGGTGCAGCTAAATCGATAGCAGATAATCGATTGATGCAATTTCTTATAGGTTTGAATGATAGTTTTGATCATATTAGAAACCAAATCTTGGTTATGGATCCTCTGCCTACTATAAACAAGGCATACTCAATGGTCTTGAGAGTTGAAAAGAAAAGAGAAGTGTATATAGAGTTTGCAAAAAACATTAAGAATAATGATTTGCCAAAGCACAGAATTTTAAAAAGGAAACAATGGCTAAGAATGGGTACGAAAGGAAAGACATAGTGAAGAAGTCTAAAAGGCATTGTGAATTTTGCAATAATGATGGACATATGAAGGAAACTTGCTTCAAACTTCATGGTTATCCAGACTGATACAAAGAATTAAAGAAACAAAAGGGAAAATCTCAGCCCAAGAATTATGCGAATATGACAGACACTCCTCTGGAAGTTGAAAATGAACAAGGGCGCAATGGACCTAAATGGAGCAATGCTTTGACTTAACTAATCCAACAAGAATTGGCAAAGTTTATGAAAGGAAAAGCACTAGCTGACGGCTCTGTAATTAATTTTGTACACTTTGCAGATTCTGCAGGTATAGGTCTACTGATAAGCATATTTTACACTATGATTTTGCATTGAATTTTGATAGGATTTAGGATACTTTTCATACAATTTGGGCCATAATTGCTACCTAATTCTATTAATTTGTCTTTGTAGGCCTAAACGATGATTTTTAGCATAAATGACAGTTTTGAGCGTAAATTGTGTAACTTTAGCTTGGAAACTCATAATGACCTGAATTTAGAAGCTTTGGAAAGCTAAGAAGAAGAGCTACAACGTTCATGTTTTGGGTTTTTCCTAATTCTGACTGGACAAAGGTGAAACCTTGGTTTGAAGTCGTGAAAAGTACGCAGGGAACTGAAGAAAAAAGTCTTTGGACGTGCTTTAGTATTTCTGTCATAACTTGAGTTGTAGACTTAGGATTGTGCTGATTCTTGAACTACCAGAAATATAATTGAAAGGGCTACAATTAATATGTTTAACACTGTTCCATATTCAGAATCTATCATGCTCAAAATTGGCCCGAAAGTCTTCACCGCGGCGAGGAAAAAGCTTCGCTGCGGCGAAACCTGCATCAGATGTAAAAATAAAACGACGCGTTTTGGCTTGCTAGGGCTTCATCCTTAAGTGAGAGAGGTATAAATTAGAGCGAAAAGGAAGAGAAAAGGGTCTTGGTTCGTGATTTGGGAGGCAGCTCATGGAAGGAGAAGATTATTGAAGATTTGGGCTTCAAATTAGAGAAGATTTCTCCATCTTTTGCTTGCTTTTCAATGATGAATCTTGATTCAGTTTGTTTTTGTTGTTTTATTTCGTTTTTGAGTATGAACTGAGTTGTTTAGCTAGGGTTTGATGTAATCTTGATACAATGATTCAAATTTATATGGATTGAATTACTTTGAGTTTTAATTTCATGATTGAGTGTTTATCTCTTTGCTTAATGTCTTTTGGATGCTTGATCACCATTCAAATGTGTGTTGTTCACAATGAGACTGAGAAGTGATTTGTGATTGTGCCTCTTGGGATAACACTGTAGATTAGCAAATGCGAGATAGGTTTAGTGATCTATGAAATCTAGATAGAATTCCATAAAGCTTAAAAGACTTTGAACTATTAATCTTCAATTTGTTGGGTGCGGAAGCTTAATAGGGATAAGTAGGGAAATTAGCCTGAGAAGGTATGTTTTACAACTTAGGGAATTCGATTTTCAATCAAGAATTAGAACTCGGGTATAGATTCTATGATTTAGGTTAGCGTATCTAGGTGAAATCAACACCCTAGCATTTTTTTAGAATTGTTTAATTAATTAAGTTGTTGGGTTTTGCATTTGTTTTAGTTTGTTAATCGTCCATCAATCCAATTTATTGTTGCTTCAATTAGGACTTAAACTAGGGAAATCGGTACTTGTAACACTATCCTCATGGAACGATACTCTGCTCATCACTCTATTACTTAATGCGACTAGTATACTTGCTACATATTGTATGTTGTGGAACAACGCATCATGTTTTTGGCGCCATTGCCGGGATAGTTGATTATTAATATTGATAGTATCTAGTGTAGTGCTATTGAAGCGTTTTTTTCATTTTTGTAGTTAATTGTAAATATGTATAGTCCTGAGTATGAGAATTGACATTCCTCTTCGTGCAAGGCAACGATGAATCACTATATGAAACTTGGGGAAGGTACACGGAGTTGTTAAGGAATTGTCCACATAATGGTCTACCGTTTTGGAGACAAGTCCAAACATTTTACAATGGGTTGCTACCAAATATTCATCTATGATAGATGTGGCAGCAGGCGACCCCAGATGATGCTTATGAATTGCTTGAGGTGATGGCAAACAATCACTACCAAATACCTAATGAGAGAGCAATGCCGAGAGAACAATGGGTCTACATGAAGTCAATGAGTTTGCCACATTATCTACACAAATTGCATCACTTCAAAGCCAATTGGGAGGTATGAATGTAAATTCTATTCACTCACCATTTGTAACTTGTGAATTTTGTGCAGGAAACCATGAGAGTGTGGAAGCCAAGATGGGAACCAGTCATTCTTCTCAACACCGAGCAAGTGAATTACATGGTAGCTCACAAAGGCTGCAATGTGACTCTTCTCCAATGCTTACAATCTTGGTTGGGGGAATCACCCATTTTTTCCTGGAGCGATCAAAGCAGTCAATCAAATCAAAGGACAATGTCAAACATCAACCAGTGGTGAATCATCAACCATGTAGCAAAGAATGTCGAAATTGGAAGATAATTCGAGAGTTCTGCAAGAAACCACAAGTTTTATGAATAGACACGCTCAAACTTCAAAAGTCAAGGAGTGTCCATTCAAAATTTGGAGGTTCAAGTGGGGCAATTGGTTGAACAACTAACAGAGAGATCTCAAGGTTCTTTGCCGAGCACAACGGTCACACAAATCCTGAAGAACAATTGAATGTCATACCATTGAGGAGAGGTATAGTGTTGAGCAACCTCACAATGAAGAAAAGTTGGAAAAACATGAAGATAAGACCAATGAAGAGGAAAATCTCAAAGCGGAGAGGTGTACAAGAACTTAGGGGAATTTCAACCAAGCAATCACCTCACAAGGAACAATTTGAGGAATTTGGTATAAATGTGCACAAGTCAAAATTGGTGTTGGAAGAGACTCCAAACATTAGACTCAACCAATCACCATCTCATCTCAAGTACGCATATACGAACTTAAGTCCCGAAAAGATGTCTTATGAGAATGTTCGAAATTCCAAAGGAAAACCAAGAGTGGCAATAGGAAGTGAACCCCTACAAGGATCCGGATTGACGAAGGACCATGGGAAGGAGCTTCCGCTATAAACAAGCGCTTCTTGGAGGCAACCCAAGTCTTTTCAATTATTTTTCTTCATTGCTGTTTAATTTGTTTAGTTGTTTATGATTTGAATAATTTTAATTTAGTTTGTTTTTGGGTTGTTCACAGTGAAGTTTCGAACTAAGGCGAAAAAGGGAAAATGTTCCAAACTTCGCCTTGCGGCGAAGCACATTTGTACAAACAAAAGTTGAAAAGTCCCAGACTTCGCCGCGGCGAAGTACCCTGAAAATGTTGCGGCTCTTGTAATTTTCGCCGCGGCGAAGAATTTGTCATCGCCGCGCGACAACTGGGTTTGAATTTAGGGTTTTATCATGAAGAACTTTGCCGCGGCGAAGTCTGTTTTCTTTTATAGTCGCGTGACATTCATTTTTCCGAAAATTTTCCTGAAGCGCTTTTCTTTTAGTTTTTTTTTTTATTTCTTATGTTTTGTAAATAGGAATTGATGTTGATTTCCTGGTTTTGGCTCTTTATTTTTTTTGTTTGATTTGGGTTTAGTTCAATAAGGTTGAGATTAGGATGTATTCTTTCATATTAATCGGTGAGGGTATCTAACACATTTGGCACCATA
Source organism: Pistacia vera (assembly GCF_008641045.1). Taxonomy (NCBI): domain Eukaryota; kingdom Viridiplantae; phylum Streptophyta; class Magnoliopsida; order Sapindales; family Anacardiaceae; genus Pistacia; species Pistacia vera. The sequence goes on along the minus strand of NW_022196737.1, from coordinate 8,384 downwards.
GACTTTCATTTGTTTGACAGATGATGATGATGATGATGAGGAAGCCACGGAAGGATGCCAGGATGTTGCACAAAAATCCGCCTTTACGGATTAGTCAAGGGAGTATATCGTAACCTTTACTTTTGTTTTTCTATTCCTTGATGTGCATGATGTGACATTGGGACAATGTCATTTTAAGTTTGGGGGTAGGAAATAGAAATAAAGCTTGTTTAAGGGTATACTGGCTGGAAACCAGAACCCGCTAAAAACTGCCTAGCAGTACTTGGCAACCTGGTATAACAATGCCACGTACACCTTAAACGAAAAAAAAACAAAACAAAAAAAAAAAACACAAAAAAAAAAAAAAAAACTTTAGTTATTTTCTTTAGTTTGATTGTTTTTGCCGAAGATGAATTGCTAAGTCATGATGAACTTGAATTGTTGGGATATATTCTGGAAAATGTTAAGCATTGCTTCAAGTTTAGGTTTATTGACTGAGTTTTGATTGAGGTTTGTTGAGTGGTTCAGCCACCATTTTCATTTATTTCGGCATGCTTAGATTCATTTTATGTGGTTAGGTGAAGTTTGATAATGTTGGTGGACTCTAGAACCTAGTAGAGAAGTGCTTGAGGTGAAATTCTAGGATTAGACATTGTTGAGGAAAGATGTTAGGCATTTTTCGGAACGTTTGAGCATTTCCACCGACCCATGAATGAATCTTTCCTAGTCACCTATTTGAGCCTTATAGATTATCATTGCCTTATTTCCTTGCAAACCAAAAATTGTCCAATCCTTATACCCTAAACACTTATCATATGCTTTAGGAGAATTATGGACATAATATACACAAAAGAGCTTTAAGATGTGTGTGAATAGTGATGGACCAAAATTTTAAGTTTGGGGGTTGCAAAAAGGGTAGGAAGAAGGGCGATAGACGTCAATGTTATTGTAAATATTTGTATTTAAAAAAAAAAAAAAAAAAAAAAAGAAAGAAAGAAAGAAAAGAAGAAGAAAAGAAAAAGAAAAAAAAAAAAACTTCTTTAGTTCAATTCAAAATCAAAATAAGAAATGCATAAGTTTGAGGTTGTAAAATGGTTGACACTTTGATTGGTGGTTGAGAAAAAAAGTGGAGATTGATGTAGCTCTTAGTGTTTGCATGAGGAAAACCGAGTTCTTTTACTTTGTTTATCCTATCATTTTCCTTGGAGCCCACTACCCAGCCTAACGTTACAACTTGCAAAGACCTTTTGATCCTCAGCGATGTCTAGTCCACATTAGTGGAGAGTAATTCGATACTTAGGCTTATGGAGTCTGCCACCATTTGATAAACTTTACATTTCTGCATAAAATAATCCGGAAGTCGGAATGTGGACTGAAGTGGGGATCACCTACTCGGGGGATCAATAGAGAAAGATAGTCGATGCAACTTATAACTTCTTGGAGTGTTGAACATTTTCTAATAATAATTTTTAACAACCTTAGAGACTTGTATAATTCTATCAATTCTGTGTTGAGTTGAGCCTAATTTTTGTTTGTTCATTTTTAGTTTTGTTGTTTTGTGTTTTTGGTTGTTTGTTGCTTTTCTTTCTTTGAGTTTTTTTCCTTTTTGCTCGAGGACGAGCAAATCTTAAGTTTGGGGGTAGTTTAACATATTTTACACTATGATTTTGCATTGAATTTTGATAGGATTAATACTTTTCATACAATTGGGCCATAATTCTACCTAATTCTATTAATTTGTCTTTCTAGCCTAACGATGATTTTTAGCATAAATGAGTTTTGAGCGTAAATTGTGTAACTTAGCTTGGAAACTCGGAATGACCTGAATTTAGAAGCTTTGGAAAGCAAGAAGAAGAGCTACAACGTTCATGTTTTGGGTTTTTCCTAATTCTGACTGGACAAGTGAAAACTTTGTTTGAAGTCGTGAAAAGTACGCTGGGAACTGAAAAAAAGTTTGGACGTGCTTTAGTTTTCTTCCATAACTTGAGCTCTAGACCTCATATGTGCTGATTCTTGAACTAACAGAACGTATATTGAAAGGGCTACATTAATATGTTTAACACTTTTCCATATTCAGAATCTATCATGCTAAAAATTGGCCCGAAAGTCTTCACCGCGGCGAGAAAAAATTCGCGCGCGGCGAAACCTGCATCAAATGTAAAAATAAAACGACGCGTTTTGGCTTGCTAGGGCTTCGTCCTTAGTGAGAGAGGTATAAATTAGAGCGAAAAGGAGAGAAAAGGGTCTTGGTTCGTGATTTGGGAGGCAGCTCATGGAAGGAAGATTATTGAAGATTTGGGCTTCAAATTAGAGAAGATTTCTCATCTTTTGCTTGCTTTTCAATGATTATCTTGATTCAGTTTGTTTTTTGTTGTTTTATTTCATTTTGAGTATGAACTGAGTTGTTTAGCTAGGGTTTGATGTAATCTTGATACAATGATTCAATTTATATGGATTGATTTACTTTGGTTTTAATTTCATGATTGAGTGTTTTCTCTTTGCTTAATGACTTTTGAATGCTTGATCACCATTCAATGTGTGTTGTTCATAATGAGACTGGAGAAGTGATTTGTGATTATGCCTCTTGGGATAAATACCGTAGATTAGCAAATGCTAGAGATAGGTTTAGTGATCTATGAAATCTAGATAGAATTCCATAAAGCTTAAAAGACTTTGAACTATTAATCTTCAATTTGTTGGGTGCGGAAGCTTAATAGGGATAAGTAGGGAAATGTAGCCTGAGAAGGTATGTTTTACAACTTAGGGAATTCGATTTTCAATCAAGGAATTAGAACTCGGGTAATAGATTCTATGATTTAGGTTTAGCGTATCTAGGTGAAATCAACACCCTAGCATTTTTTTAGAATTGTTTAATTAATTAAGTTGTTGGGTTTTGCATTTGTTCTTAGTTTGTTAATCGTCCATCAATCCAATTTATTGTTGCTTCAATTAGGACTTAAACTAGGGAAATCGGTACTTAGTAACACTATCCTCGTGGGAACGATACTCTACTCATCACTCTATTACTTAGTGCGACTAGTATACTTGCTACATATTGCATATTGTAGGAAACACGCATCATCTACAACATGCATTAAGTTCTATTGAATTATTAGATTCAGGATCTCGGATTATAGACACAAGAGCTTCTAGTCACATGTGTATTGATCTTGCAATGTTAAATTCTTATACTTTCATCAATAAACCCAACCCTATATACCTACCAGATGGATCAATTAGTTTGGTACAACATATAGGAACAATCACTCTATAACCAGCTTTAAAACTTACTGAGGTTTTGCATATTCTAAATTTTAAATTCAATTTGTTGTATGTAAGTAAACTTTCCCAATTTGCACTAATTACATTCATTTTTTATCCTACTCATTGTCTTTTACAGGACCTTCAAACTGAAGCATTGTTGGCAGTTGGCAAATTAGTTGGGAGATTATACATTTTAAATAAGTCATCTTTTACTATAGACACAATAAAAACCTATTCTTCCCAATTTGTATATAGCATTGAATCTCCTAATACTACACATTCAGGTAATACTTTTTTTTATGTCAATAATGATATAGCAACTTCTACTCTATGGCACCAAAGATTAGGCCATCCATCATATGTTGTTCTTAATAAACTTTCTATTGCCAAGTGTTCTACCTCTGATGCTTTTATTTGTGATATATGCCCTTTGTCAAAACAACACAGATTACCTTTTCCTACCAGCACAACTCATACTCACACAGCATTTGAATTACTTCATGTAGACATATGGGGACCATATAAAATTACTTCTCTTACAGGTGCTCATTATTTTTTAACTATGGTTGATGATTTTAACAGGGCAACCTGGATGTGTCTTTTAAGTCATATGGGTCAACTTGTTCATACATTAACTGCATTTTTCAAAATGATTAAAACTCAGTTCCATTTATTAGTTCAGAGGATTTGCATTGATAATGGAACATAATTTCTTAGCAAAGATTGTCAAACTCTTTTCCTTGATCTTGGCATTTTACGTCAAAAATCTTGCATTTATACCCTTTAGCAGAATGGGTTAGTAGAGAGGAAACATAAATACTTGCTTCAAGTAGCAAGGGCTCTTATGCTTCAATCTGCTTTACCTAAACAATTTTGGGGGGAATCCATTCTTACTGCTACATATATCATCAACAAGTTGCCTACTTATATTTTACAATGGAAAACCCCTTATGAGCTTCTTTTCCACAAGCCTCTAGATTATCATTTTCTTAAAATCTTTGGTTGCTTATGTTTTGCTACAAACACACATCCTCACAAAGACAAGTTTACACCTAAAGCATATAAATGTGTTTTCATTGGATATAATACTGGTCAGAAAGCATATAAAGTCTTTGACATTCATTCTAAAAAAAAATTTATATCTAGAGATGTCATTGTTCATGAAAACTCTTTCCCATTCAAACAAGTTTGTACTTCTCAACCACATGTGTCTTTACCTCTTGTTCCTATTTCTGAAAATCATGATTTTATCCCTCTTAATAATACTCCTAATTCTACAGAATTACGCACTCCTTCTTCGTCCACTTTTTCATCTTTATCAATTCCACCTTCTCTTACTAAGTCCACTCCTCCTGTACGACATAGTACTAGACTATCTAAAAGGCCTGCTTGGTTAGATGATTTTGTTTCTAATGTTGTTTCTCCTACACCAATTTACACTGCCACTATTCTTTTGCCTGCTGCCTCCTCACCTCATACACCACTTACCTATCCATATGTTCAATCTCCTCTTTTTAATGCACCATACATGTCATTTCTAGCAAATGTGTCTAGTATCCAAGAACCTACTTCTTATAATCAAGCAAGACTTAATGTTCAATGGGTTGAAGCCATGCAAAATGAAGTCAATGCTTTAGAAGTGAATAATACATGGGAGCTAACATCTTTACCTGCTGGAAAGAAAGCAATTGGTTCTCGTTGGGTTTACAAGATCAAAGTTAATCCAGATGGCTCAATTGACAGATACAAAGCTCGGTTTGTTACAAAGGGCTATAATCAAATTGAAAGAATTGATTATTTAGACAGTCTCTCACCTATGGCTAAGTTGGTTACTGTTCGTATTTTTCTTGTTGTGGCTACTGCTAAACTATGACCCATTCACCAACTCGACATCAATAATGCATTTGTACATGGCCATCTTGATAAAGAAGTTTATATGTCACCTCCTAATGGTTACACTAAGGCTGGACCAGGTCAAGTTTGTCTATTAAAAAGGTCCTTATATGGTCTGAAATAGGCTTCTAGACAATGGAATAACGAGTTTACCTCTCAATTGGTTGCATATGGTTTTTCCCAGTCATCTCATGATCATTGTTTGTTTATTCGATCCACCGCCTCTTCATTTTTTGCCGTTTTAGTTTATGTAGATGATGTTATCATTACTGGATCTTCTAAAGCTGATATTCTTACAGTTAAGAGTTTTCTTCATGACCAATTCACTATCAAGGATCTTGGGTATGCTAAGTACTTTCTCGATCTTGAAATTGCTCGGTCTTCTAATGGTTCTTACATTTATCAAAGGAAGTATGCATTAAATATTCTTAAAGATCCAAGGCTCTCTGGTTCTAAACCTGCTTTCACTCCTTTACCTAAAGGGTTCAAGTTTACAAATATTGGTGATGATTTACTTGCTGATCTTGATAAGCATAACAAGCTAGTTGGTCGATTGCTTTACCTTGGTTTTACTCACCCAAATCTTACTTATGTTGTTAAAAAACTTAGTCAATTTGTTTAACGCCCTTGTCATAGTCATTGGGCTGTTGCTGTGCATGTTCTTCACTACTTAAAAGTTTTCCTTCCAAAGGCTTATTCTTCCCTACACATAATTCTTTCAACTTGGAAGCTTTTTGTGATGTAGATTGGTCTTCTTGTCCTAATAGTAGAAAATCTCTTATGGGTTATTATGTGTATCCTGGCTCTTCCTTAATTTCTTGGAAAATTAAGAAACAAACTATCGTTTCCAGGTCTTCTACTGAAGCTGAGTATCGCAGTCTTACATCTATTGCATGTGAATTGTAATAGATTTCATATATTCTTCGAGACTTCCATAGTCCTCTCCACCTTCCTATTCCTTTATGGTGTGATAACCAAGCTACTCTTCATATCACAACCAACCCTATTTTTCTTGAACGGACAAAACACCTTGAAATCGATTGCCATTTGGTTTGCGATCAATACAAGGTCGGCTTTTTCCTTCCTCAACATATTTCTTCCTAGTTTCAAGTTGCTGACATTTTCACTAAGTCATTAGTTGGTTCCTTATTTCATCAATTTGTCTCCAAGTTGGGCTTGCATGATTTTCATCAAGCTCCAACTGTTAGGAAACGGTCCATATACGCAGCGGAAAAACAAAAATCATAATAACAAGGATCGTTCCCATTGAGCCAAGATCAAAGGTACAATTTCACAGTTTATGTTAAAATAGAAATCTGCAGAAATTAATCATGAGTTTAGAGAACATACGCACGTTTGGAGGCTCCTCCAAATTTGTCAATGAACATTTTTGCTACCGACCCAAGTGTAGGATCGAACCCACGTAGTCCACACGAAGACAATCACAAGGAACTAAGGAGGGATTTGCTAGATCCTCCTTAGCCTTAAGAATCAAGAAGAAGAAAATCAAAGAGATTTGATTTTAGGCTAAACCAAAAATTGGCGTGGGAGAGAGTGAGAAGGGCTGTGTGTATTTCTTTTAATTAGAAGTGATCAATCACTATAAAAAATCACACACACATTTTCTTTTATAGTGATAACTTAGTTGCCCTATTCCCATATGGAATAGGTTTGGAATCCAACCCAAACACCCCATGTAACCAAACACTTCTAATTAGATATTTATTTTTATTTCATTATTATCTCAATTAAAAATCAATTAATATATATATTTAATACATATTAAAATTTAACAATAATGATGATTTAATTAAATATATATGAACACATATTTAAATGTAATTTCACTTATTTAATGTTTCTAATAAATTAAATAAAGGCTACGACCTCAACAAATTTAATTGCACTGTGAAATTACCAAAATATTGTAATGCTCTCTTTCTAGCTAGTATACTCGTAAATTAATCACTAAAACTCATTAAAAATATATATAACCAAAAATGTAATGCTTTCTTTCTAGCTAATATACTCGTAAAATAATCACTAAAACTCATTAAAAATATATATAAGAAAATACACATATATATACGAGTAATAAAGTATGGGCCCATATTAATTATTTTTTTATATGCAAATATTTACAAAATATTCTCAAAAATAGCAACTTGACATTGTAGCCTGACCCTTCCACTACGTGATGTTCCGAGTGACCGCAACTCACCTATTACCTGCAAAACATTAAAAACAACGGAGTGAACACTAATGACTCAGTAAGTAAACCCACTATGCTACCCTTCTCTCTCTCCGTTGCTTAAAATTCCAATTTTTCTTTCCTTAAATCACATTTCCCGATTATTCTCTACTCTTTCCCTGTTCTTCTCTCTGTTCTTTCTCTATTCTTTAACTGTTTTGCTTTCTGTTTTTTTCTCTCTGTTTTCTAAATTTTTCAATACCCATGATAATGAGCATGGTATTATGCATATTCATGATGCAAATGCATAAATTATGCATTTTCTTTTCTATTGTTCTTATTCTGTTTTCTTTTGCTTTTTCTTTATTTCTTTCTTGCTTTTCTAGTCTTTCTTTCTATTCTTTCTTTCTATTTTTTTCTTTCTTTTCTTTTCTTTTCTTTCTTTCTTTCTATTCTTTCTTTGTTTTCTATTCTTTCTTTCTATTCTTGCCGATCGGACTCGGTTGAGGCATGGATTTGGAGCCTTGGCCGTGTGAGTGAATTCTCTAATTATGGATACAGTCCTCATCCACACACACTTCTAACGGACCGTACATTTCTTCTTTCTGAATTCTGAGGCCGTTCACTAAAGGCGGCATGCATGTGGGACTATGTCACTCACAGCTCCCCATCGCAACAATCTTCTCTTCTTTTTATATTTTTTAACACTTCTTTAAGAAAAATTCAGATTTGAATATCTTTAATATTCTCATTTCTTTCTATTTTCTCTTTAACATATTTTAGGGCATTTTCATGCTCTTATGAATATGTATGCATGTAGATGGTTTCATGCTTATAATTCTTTCTAAATTCACATATTTAAATGCAATTATGTATTATGGAGTTCAAACATGTCATTCTTTACCATCTACAAACACATCCCAAGGTAACACATAATCATACTCATACATGCACTTCTCCTTGGCTTTTCATCAAACAATTTATGTGCACAAATCAACACTAATTTGGCTACACTTCTATCTCTATTTTAGGCCACCAAAAATTTGGAATAAACTCC